>NW_017534808.1:212945-223065 GCF_001853355.1 Bactrocera latifrons
AATAAATATAAAAAAAAATAAAAATTTTCTTACAAATATTTCAAATTTTAATTTGAAAATAACTGAAAATATAAATAACACTTCATTTTTTCGCTGTCCAGTGAAATCACGTACGATACGCAAAATTAAAATGCGAGCATTTAATACACTACAAATGAAATTGATACCACATAAATCAAAAATCAGCCGTCGAAGCAAGTAACTGAGCCATTTGTAATATTTATTAGCTCAAAGTTGGTAGGGTAATGCTATGGGGGAGCATAAAACTACAAAAGCGAGCAGCATACGGCAGCACAAGTGGGGTGGAGAACCAACTTGAGTGGCAGAACATGATGTCACTTTCTATACGTTGAAAATCCATTTACTTTCATACATACACATGTATATATATGAACTAACAAACATCCACTAATGCCGATGTGGCGTCAAAGGCGCCGGGCGGCATTGGACACGCAAACAAAGTATGGATTTCATATACATATATGTATATAGAGATATTTGACTACAAATAACGCGTTAATATAGCGCTGAAGTATTCGTGCGTATTCGTGTACACAACAAACTTCGAAATGGAGGCGAACAGGCGACAGGACGTTACTTGTCGACCACTTTTGCAAGCATTGAAGTGAAGGGCAAGGCGCGCTGGTTAGCAATATATTTGATTCTTAGAGGGAAAAATAAAGAAAATCAGCAACACATTTTTGTCAACGCAATATAAGTATATTCGTAGTATATGTAGGCTTAATATAAGCATTAAGCGTTTACTTGTCGACACCGGCTGCCTTTTGTTTGTATGTATGTACTATTCATATCCGCAGAGTAAAAATCGATAATACCGTTTTCTTGCTTTGTGCTCCAACTCTGCGGTGGCAAGCAGTGACAGGAGTAAATACGTCAAAGGATTTTAATTCGTGTTTTATTCACTTTTTTCGTCCTTACTTATGTTTAATGCTGAATCCTTTGCTCTCTGCTGCTTGACTGCGCGCTGTTGGTTTGAAATTGGGGGAACAGGAACATAACCTGTGTATATGGTACATAAGCTGTATATTCGTAGGTATATGTCCTTTTTTACGATGTAGTATATGCTTTCATAATGGAATACATAAAAATATTCAAGGACAATATTTTGCAGCTGCTCGCTACGATTTTACGATTTCACCGGATATAAATTCTTGTAGTCTAAAGGAATTTTGTGTACCATAAATGTTTTGTATGTACTATATGTATTATATAACATATAGTATGTATGCATATATATAAAGATTTCATTGCGAAGGAGTTGCCAGTCATTTCTACTCACAAATTATCTGCTAGATTGCTGATATCCTTCACTTAGAGGAGTGCCTTGTAATTTTTATACAGCATAAAGCCAAATGCAAATATTTATAAATGTAAATATTTATTTATTTTTTATCTTTAAAAATCAATTTCTATGCGCGCGTCTTCCTTTAATTTATTTGTTCAATTGCGTGATTAAAATACTAATAATAAAATGCAATACCCAGTGCTGCTAATAATATACACAACAACAACCACAGCAACCTTATCAGTTCCAATGGAAATGTGTTAATAAATGTTAGAAGGTTAACGTGTTGCCGTACGTACATAGTATATACATACATTCGTCAGCCGGAGGGTTGCTTACACAAAAATAGAAATTATTTTCACTTTCATTTATTTTATTTTCCAACCATAGTAAATGACTAAAAACCAGCTGCTGTGCACCAGCCTCCCCTTCGCGCTTGCTTAGTATGACTGCTTTGTTTGCTTAACTACTGGCAGGGGCGGAGGTGGGGTAGAACGTGCGCTAAATGCGTAATTTTGCAGCTTTAGTGCTTTTAAAGTGGGTGCAATTAGTTGGGTGATACGGTGTGCAGGGGTGAGTGGTATATTCATAAATTCTCACAGTAATAAGGAATATATGTATGTATATTTTTTTTTTTATACAAATTATTGGTATTTATTTTCAATTATTTTAGGTATGAATATAAGATATTTTTGTATATTTTGTAACATTTAATTTTTTTTTTTTTTTGTAAACATCAAAAAAATGTATGAGTTTTATTTTTCTTTAAATTAGTTTTTCTAAGCGTGATTGTTTCCTCTGCAAAAAGAATATAATTTTTTTAATATACCTTGAAGTTTGTTTGTTTGTCTGGCTGTTCATACGCGGACTAGCCCCTCAGTTTATGAGAGATCGCTCTGAAATTTTGCATACACCCTTGTCTACCAAGCAGCTACTCGCTTTGCTCTTGGAACTAGCGTAAACACCACCAACAATGTCAGCCTGGAAATCCAACGCAGGATAACTCTTGCCAACAGGTGCTACTTCGGACTGAGTAGGCAATTGGCTTGGACGATGATAACAACTGATGAGTCGACGTTGCGAGTTTTCGAGAGAAAATTTCTGCGAAAGATTTATGGTCCTTTGCGCGTTGGTCACGGCGAATATAGCATTCGATGGAACGATAAGCTGTACGAGATATATGAAGACATTGACATAGTTCAGCGAATTAAAAGACAGTGGCTACGCTGACTAGGTCATGTTGTCCGAATGGACGAAAACACTCCAGCTCTGAATGTATTCGATGCTGTACCCGCCGGGGGAAGCAGAGGAAGAGGAAGACCTCCACTCCGTTGGAAGGAAAAGGTGGATAAGGACCTGGCTACGCTTGGAATATCCAATTGGCGCCACGTAGCGAAAAGAAGAAACGACTGGCGCGCTGTTGTTAACTTGGTTATAATCGCGTAAGCGGTGTCTACGGCAATTAAGAAGAAAAACCTACTCGCTTGTTAGAATCGGAGATATCGGACCATGATAATATATAGCTGCTATACAAACTGATCGATCAAAATCAAGAACTGTATGGAAACATTTTTTTATATCATATCTTCACGAAATTCGACACAGAATATTTTCTAAAGCAATGCTACAATTTCTTAGCAAATTGTAAAGATCAGACCACCATAGCATATAGCTGTCATATAAACAGATTTATAAAAACAAGTTTTTTTATGAAAAACTGTTTACTTAATAAGATAACTATATAAGATTTGCTATAGATTATTATCTAAGGCAACACTACAATCTCCGCACAAATTGTTCAGATCGGATCACTGTACCATATGGCTGTCATACAAATTGGCCGAGCAAACGATAAATATGTTCAGCAAAGTTCTTTTCTTTTTAAGCAAACGACATGGCTTCGGATTTAGTTATTATATTATTAAATTTTTTTCCATTTATGTATATATTGTCTTGTATTATACTCCAGATTTTTTATGTTTTTTGAAATATGCACATAAACTGAAACAAGTTTKTTTTATTTCATATTTATATTATTTTCTTATTTTAGTTAATTTATTTAATTTTTTTTATTGTTTCAAATATTTTTATTTAATTAATTAATTTTATTTATTTTAATTCTTCCAATTTTCAATTTAATTAGCGATTTTACGTAATTAATCTTGCGTATTGAAATATTTCCTTGCATTCTAACAACTTTGGTTGCGTATACGCCCCGCAGCACATTTGGTTAATCCTTCTCAAAAACTACTCCACATTTACTTCAAACGCTAAGAAGCACAAACACAAACTTACTCAACTAACAGTTAATATGGGCAACCACGCCCACTTCTTCTTTCCATCACAGCACTTTCCATGTATTTATTGCTGTAGTTCTGCTGCAGGTGTTTTTTTGCAGCGCAAATTTTTTCTATGCCTGTGTATACCTTGCAATAATTTATTTAGTGTCGTTGTTGTTGCTGTTTGTTGAGTGCAACCCTTCGAAACCCACAATTCTACACACATTATATGCATGCAAACGGCTTTTTTGCGCCCCAACGCCACGCAAGCGCCTGCCATTATGCAATCGGCCCGCTTGCCCGCTCGCCCGCTCGCACGTTGAGTGCATTGCACTTTTAAGTGCCGGCCGGTTTGTGCAGCGAGCAGCAGGTTGGCAAACGGGCTTTGGCTTTAGTTGGCAATTATATTGGTGAGCCAGCCCCTACCACCGTCCCCCGGCGCGTTTTGCAACTACCGCTTAGCGCCACTTTTACACTAACAACAAAAATAATAACAGCATTTCCTCACCACCACCAGCAGACGCTTTGCTTGCAACATAGCTATTAGCTAATGTGTGTGTGTGTGTGTGTAGTGTTTGCAACTTTATGTGGCATGCTGGCAATTACATGCAGTTTTATTATTTAATTTTACTTTTTTTCATTCWTGCTTCTTATATTTTCGCACTTTTCTAGCTGACTGCATTCGTTCGTTCGCGCGTTCATTCAAATGCTAGAGTTTGTGCCGCTTGCTTCTTGCCTGGCGTTTAATTTCGTTATATGCTTGTATGTGTTTTTGTTTTTCTCTTTTTTTCGCTCCGAAAAGTAGGTTAGAAGTTTCAGCACTCACATGCAAATTCATTATTCTGCCTTGTTATTACCCCAATCCAGTCTGATTCCTCCTTCGTCCTCATCTCTTCGCCCGTCAGTTGTGACTTACCATACTGCCGCCACTGCCGACGTCCTCACCGCTGCCGAAGTACACTTCTGTGCGCCTGAATTGAATTACTAAATGCAATGAAGCAGTTTACAACAAAAGTTATTGTATTACTTTTCATATTATATAACTTGTGCAAATGCTTAGCCTGAATGTGTTGTTGGCTTGTGGGCTTTTGTTTCACATTCACTCACCGCTCTGCAAAGGGTGTTGAAGTTGTTAATACTTCAGCAAACTTTCACCTAGAGTCGGGCGTGCTTTTATTCCATTACTCGTTAGTTTCTAGTTCGAGTGAAATTTAGTTTTTTATTTGTTTTAATCTTTTGTGTCACTTGATTTATTTTATACGCAACGCAGGTACTTTATTCTGTAATCGTAAAGTTGTTTCTTTGTGGCATATAGTTTTGATTACATTTATTGTGTACTAATGGTTGTGTCGATGGGGTGGTTTTGTTTTGTCTGCTAAAAGTAAATATTTTTCAAAAGATATTATTTCACCTTTATTTATAGCCTTTTTCTTATTACTCAATGTTTCGTGTTTAGATGAAAAAAAGTCTTGCACATTTTTTATATTCATCCTTGTTTTATCTTTGATTGTTCTATGAAGCTCATCAGGTAGAATCAATGTAACATCTGTTCAAAACTGTCACATATATTGCGACAAAAAAATACCATGAAGTTGTAAATAAAAAGTAAAATGTTTCAATATTTATTTTGTCGTCTTCAAAGTAATCGCCACCAAATGTAATACACTTATGCCAATGAAATTTCCACTCCTTGAAACACTTTTCTGGCCTTCAGCTACTTCCGCAAATTTTCTTCGATCGACTGAAAACCGGTTCCATTCCGATGATTCTTGACTTGTAAGCATGTTAAACTCATAAACCCATGTCAAAACGGCAGTTATAATGCTCTCCATATATGTGGGGTTGGATCAAGCGTGTCCAAAAAGACCTCAGTCATTCGTACGGTCTCACGAAAGATCTCGAGCCTTCCTGTCATCTTTCTAACACTTGTCTGACGATTTTCAAGCACCATGTTCTTCATTTTATTTTTTAAATATTTTCATCATTTGGTCGTCCAGAACCAGACATGTTTTCAACGATCTCTCGACCGTCTTTGAAGGCTTTGTACCACTCGTAGTTATACTTTTGATAATCATCACCTATAGTGATAGAATGTAGGCTAGGTAATCAAACATGTCTTTTGCGACCTCTACTCGTAGTTAGTTTTGCAAAATATTCAGGGCTTTTGGTAACAGTCTACCAAAATATTAATCAAAATGTGTTGAGTTGATCCAGAAATGATATTAAAATCGTCTGCTGCCTGCTTCCTATCTATCTCAACTATGGTCGGATTCACTTAAATAAATCTGATGACTGTCTTTCTGAGTAAATTTACATTGCTATAGTATAATTTTTAATATCATCAGAAAGATATTTCAGCAATTCTAAAGCCTACTCACATTTAAAAAAATTGAAAATTAATAAGGTGGGAAAAAGTGAATATTTTAAGGAGTTGCTATTGGTTTACGGGTTTCAAAAATCGGTTTTTTGTTGACAGAAAACACGAGAGTAAAGTTCTAATAACGCCGATTCTAGAATATTCGTTTCGAGGATTCTCTACTAGAACCCATGTTAAAAATTTGCCAATAGAATTGTTAGAAGAATTTCTGATGCTTAATTTTCTTGAGAATTTGCTCGCTTGAGAACTTAATATTAATATCAGCAGAACTTTTGTAATCTTAATGAAGTCTCGCTATTTGCAAAGAAAAGCGCGACATCTATTTGTAATAAAAAAGGAAATATTGACTTGAAGCGGGGACAAGGAAAGAAATGCGTATTTTCATTACGCGTTTCATTGTAGCAAGGGAATAACATACGCAAAAGAGTATTGACACTGTTGTTCATTAAACCTGATGTTGCCACTTTTACACTATTTACGACTGTAACAATCTATATGCTGTCAACAAAGTGGAAGTTATGCATGTCGGCCGACTACCACTCAGACCTCATTTTTATAGTTAGATATTTCACTATTGTTGCATGTGATGCATGTTATGTATAGTTATGCATGCTAAGGTGACATAGCTGATATGAAGCATGTAGATTTGTGTGTTTATTGAGCAACATAAATTTCTAAATGCACCAAGAGGAACATTTATGCATGCCTCATATGTCTGTTTGCATGTGCATCACTAATTACAGTTAGTTACCTTATGAGTGGAAAATTATTATAAATGCTGCCATAATATGAAACACATTACTTTTAATGACACTAAAGTTACGCATGTATGTACATATTTTTGTGTATGTGTGTGTGTTTTCAACAATTAAGAGCCAACACTTCAGTCAAACATAGAAAAATAGAGGCCGAATAATAACGGCACTTCGCACACTCACTCTTCACTGTGACAGCACAACTGTTCCCAAGTCAAAGATTGTGAAAATGCGCAGACACATACCTACACTCACACTTCACTTACATATCCAACCAACGTCGGCTTCAAACATATAAATTAAATTAGGAAACGTGCGCTTACTCAACTCACTTTTGATGGTGAGCGCGTTGCGGCATTAGACGGCGGGCGAAAGCACCAAAAAAAAAAAAAAAAATGGCGTTCTCAGGGCGTAGCCGCCGAACAACTCTCCTACGAGCCGCATGCACAAGCAAACGCTATAAACTCACAGATTGATGGCGGGAGCCACGCTTAGCTGAGCCAAAGCGACGTTTTAAACGGCCGCCTGTGTTGCTGTCATTGCTGCTTCTGGCCGTTTAACGAACTTATGCGATGATCACTGTCGAGCTCAGCAGTTTGCTTAGAATTTCCGAAATTACTCATAACTCTTGAAATTTTGCGCTCACCTAAGAATTGTAGAGCATTTCGGGCTAAGCCGCTTGACTAACTTGATTTGTAAGTGTGTGTGAGCCCGCTGAGGTGTGTTTTGGCTGTCATTTTTAATTTTTATTTATTTCAGTATTTTTCGTTATTTTTATTATTATTTCCTTTATTTTCCGATATGAGTTTAATTTTGTCCGAAAACTTGAAAGTAACAGTAAATATTGCTTAAACATATTCGATCAAACAGTTTATGAATACGATTTAAGCATGCGATAGTATTTCGTTGAGTAAGGCGTTTCTTGTTTATGTATAATACATATCTAAAGATCTTTATGACTTAGTAATTAATATGAATTGAAAATTTTAGGAAATATTTACTCATCCACGTTATGGCATTTGTTTCGACCAGGGTTGTGAATTTTCGAATCAAAATTTATTATTGTTTTTTATTTTTTTAATTCCAATTACGGAAGATGCATCTTGAATGCAATATCGAAATTAAATATTAATTTTTTAATCCCAAAATATGAATTAAAAATTGATAAAATATTTTATTAGAGTAACAAATAAAAATTATCAACGAAATTAGAAGAAAAAAATGTCTGGCTCAGGTTATAAACGGCAAACAATGGTGAAGAGCTTATGTTAGTTAGAGCTCTACTTGTGCTTGTACTTCATTTTTAATTTGCATATGTTATTAACATTACAAAAGTTCAGTAAAAAATCGAAAAAAAATTTCAAAAAAATTCCTCTTCATGAACTGGGGCTTAAAAAAATTGGCATGTAGCCATACCCACGATTTCAATCAACCTGTAAGTTGGTAGTACTGTTGGTCAAAATATTCATTACGCGTCGTTTTGTGAGGCTCTAAAAGCGAATTCTTCGGTTTTTACCATACTATGAGAAAGTTGGAAAAAAATTCATGATTGGTGACTGCCTACAAAACATATAATGAATTGTTTCAGCTATAGACCTGTAGACTAAAACACTCACTACAAATTTCAGGTAGATCGGTCCAGTAAAGCATGAGAAATTGTGGGTATCGTTTTAAAAAAGACAGTTTCGAGAAAAACTCGTTTTAAGTTTCATCCGAAATCTTTCGAACCAGTTTGGTTGCAGGGTTAATACCTTTATCTCCGCAAATAATTTGAATTTTCCTTGAACTCGTCTTCCTGAATACCTAAACGTTGAAAAAACAAGCATCTTAATTTTTTAATTCTAGGCCAGAACACAGCCCAAAAGTTTACAATAACTACTACTGTAAAGCCTTTCTTAATATTATCACTATTATCTACACAATCAGCAACACCTATTGTAACATAATATTATATTAACACCAAATTTCGAAAGTTCACGCGCCAGAGCAAAAACTCTATAAAATTGCACGAAACTTTTGCTCAGATGTCTGCTGAAAAGTAAGAAGAACAACACAACAGAGTTTACAACCAGAAACTAAAACATAACAAAGTCAGAAAAGAAAGAGGCAATAACAGTGCAAAAAACGACTAGAAAAACAGAAATTTGTTGTTGACCTTTTGTAGTGTTAATTGACAATTGACAACTGATGTAGTCAAATAAAAATAGCAAAAAATAAATACGAGAAAATATTTCAAAGAAATGTGTAAGCACATAGTATGCTATATAGAGCATATTCATAGAGCAACCATGAGCAGAGCTAGACAATAACATGGATGTATGAGTATGGCCATAAACCAAAGCAATGAGAGCAACGCACGAAGATGTCTTTGAATGATGTGAACGATGTTCAGCTGTTTTCGAAGCTGCTGTCGTTGACATTAGCGCACAGCAAATAATTCACACCAAAACATACCGGGTAGGAAAGTTTATTCTGAACATTTAAGGGACAATTTAGTGCTTCGGTGCGGCCGAAGTTACGTTTTTTTTTTCTTGTGTAAATAAATATTTGTACCATATACGGTTCAGAAAATCTCATATTACTCCTAAGGAGTGAATGGTTAATCTTTCTACATGGCATGCTCTTGCAGATACTCGAATGGTTGTCAGCTGGTATGAATGAGAATATTTCGAGCAAATAATTGTAGTCCTGACGTTATCAGCGTGTTTGTCAATATTTTGTTATGAGTAACATTACTTTCCTTCATTCTTTTGACACCTTTTAGGATTTGAATTTTGTTGTGTTTCGAAAAATTAAAAAATTAAATATACATATGTAGACATCAATTGCTGAGGTAAAGTCTAGAAATTGTAATGTAACACATTTACTACTGTCATTAAACTTTGTTATATGAGACGATATTTTGGCAATCCATAATTTTTGCCGCTCTTAAACTGTACTGAATTAGTAATACTACTGAGAGGTTTAAGACATAATAACTTGCTATGGCATATTATATTCAACCACCCCGCCTATAAAATTCGTTATTAGAATCTTATTGTTTGTATTGTTATTCAATTTGTCTGCTTCATTGGAATTCCTATTGTTAAATCTCCTTTGTAGCTAATTGCCGCTGCTGAGTCCTGAGCTGAGTCTAAGTTGAGTTTAATTAATATGCAAAACAGCGAAATCTAGATAAAATTTGACTGAAATGGAAAGCAATTGCGGTCGTATAGACTTGATAATTTAATGAATTGTACCATCAACGGGTGTGTGTGTAAATTTATACTTACATATATATATATTCCATAACAGAATGCAAATTTAAATGATTTCCTAAAAAATTTAGCAGATTTTTTTTTACTTTTTTAATTGGTTTTTTTATTTTTAGTTTTTAGTATCTATACACATTTATTAACTATTT
>NW_017534808.1:224029-335226 GCF_001853355.1 Bactrocera latifrons
AATTTGTTTTATTATATTTATTTTTTAATTTAATTAATCGGTTAATTTTGTTTTTTGTTTTTACTCATACATTTTCAAAAAAAAAATATGTTTTTTATTTTCCAATTACAATTTTTTATTCCACTATAAGCAAGTATTTTAAAATTTCTAAATATTGCCATGTCCACTTCTTTTGCTCTTTTCTTGTTGTGTATAGTTTACTGCTAAAGCGCCCAAGCGATTAAACCAATTATTTCATGCTTTATTTTTATTTATTTATAACTTCATAATTAATATGTTTAAATGTTCCGTTGACTCAAAAAACCTATAATAACCGAGGCTTATTGTGCAATTAGTCACGAAAATTATTGTTACTGTTGCAAATAAAAGCAAATAATTTTTTTTTTCACAAAGAAAGACAGACTTCACCGTGCTTCACCACAAATTCTGTAATATTACTCATACACAAACACACATAGATAAGGGTATCGAACTAACGAAGCGAAACCGCAAAATAAGTTCTTTTTCTTAATACGCCTCAGCTGCGATAGCAAAAGGAATTAAAATTTTCATTACACAACAGCACGATTCAACGGCGCAGGAATCATTGCGAGACCTGCTTACCGCTTACCGCTTACCTTGCTTGGCTGATTATTATTTCACTTAAAGTTGGTGAAGCATTTCAAGAGTTTCATAATGCGCAAAATAAATATTTTACTAAGAAAATCGTTGTAGTTGCCTTTGTGTCGTTCGACTGTTTTCATACAGATAATCGCTCGAAATGGCAAACATTATGGGAATTGCAACAAAATGGCAAAAATGTTGATAAAGCGACACATTGCAGTCGACAAACAGACTGGCACACCTTCGGTTGCATTGAAGTGAGAAATAAAAACAAAATAACAATAGTCTCAATAAATCGTAGAAATGTTAAATTAGCACGGGAAGCACGAATATATGGAAATGGTTTCGATGACGAAAATAAATAAAATATCCTATGACACAGAAATCCTTTGTAGAAACGTTCAAAAAAAAAAAAGAGTGTCCAGTGAGGTTATGTTGTATGAAGAAAGAAAATTAATATCTAAATCCGAATCCACAACTTTTTTTATCCACTATATCTTGAAAAGTAAAATTCTAGCTCACCTATGTTATGATTGTTATGTGAATTTTGAAGAAGTCGCTAGAATTTAGTAAAAAATAGTCTTAGATGTTGCACAACATCTTCTAAGTTCCTTTGTTTTCCAAGTTGCCATTATGTAGCCACACAGTCGCAGTCACAGATTTCAGAAAAATCGCAATCATTCAAAGCGCACATACGAACCTGTGAGGTGCAACAGTCCGCTTTTTAATTAGAGTGGCATGCCTATTTAAGCACAGCATAGTTTGTTGTCGGCACCTTACTCAATACCTTTCAATGGTCATTGAATTGCACGCCAAATAGAGAAAAGTATCTGTAAACAAGCATAAATCACATTGGCAATCAAGTATAAAATGACAACAAACGGCTGCTATTAATTAGTCATGTGACTGAGTGGCAAAATAAAAGTGAGAGAAATCAAGTCTATATGGAAACACGAAACCACATCTATTATATTTAGTATGAACATAAATGGCATATATATATGTACATATATACAAATACAAAATAAAATCATGAAAAATTAAATAAGTGAAATTAAAAATGAAGAAATAGTTTTGGAGACTAACCGAAAGAATTTTTGAAGTAATGATCCAAAATGTCTCAAGGGATTCAGCAGGTATTGAAACGTTTCGCAAAATGTGACTTTTTTGGTTTTAACGTTGCTTCAATCCAACGATTTATTTAAGGACTTTTGAATTTAAAAAATTGCAACTTTTTTTGCATGTATGCATATCGGACCGATCGACTTTCACATGATATATTTGTTAGGAAAAAATCGAAAGAATAAAATTTTGACAATAATTCCGATTTTTTTAAGGGCTTACATGGATTTTCTCGGGTAAAAAGCAGAATTTTTTCAACAGTCTTTTCTCGTATAAAAAATGAAGTATTTTATTAGAATTTTTTATTATTACAAACATACACTATTAAAAAAGAAGTTTAGAAATGTTTGGAAAATATGTGAAACATTTGAAACTCCACCATTGCGACGCCATTTACGGTGACCCCTAACTCCTTACAGTTTAATAATATAAACTTATTTTTTTGAAACCCGTAAACCCATGTAACCCTTAACCCACTGTGAACTGGCTTTATTTTGCAAAAAAAAAAAATTTTTTTAGAAACGAAAACTTTGTGAAAAATCAACATTTTGACTACTCATATCTATATAGAGATAATAATAACGTTTTGAATCTGGTCTGATTTTAAGCAGAAAAATCCTTCCACAACCAGACACCTTGTTCTGAACTCCTTCTGGAGATCGTCTACATTCTCACTAGTTACTAGTTACTAAAGTAAAATTTTTCGGATTTGCTGGAGTTTATTACTTTGAAAATCAAAAAACTAGTTGGACACCTTTAAATTTATAGCAATTCCTTTAAGAGCAGCAAATTATGCACGCTTTAATAAAACAATCCATTTTACAAAATATTTTTCGCTCTACTACTAAGAAAAACGCGTGGCACTACAGATTGTCCTTGCATCCAATTTTCCGCCTTGTTTGCATTCAATTATCCTTCGTACATGCTCGAGCCAGTCGCTTGTTGCAGCGCGTTAGCCTTGACCTGCGTTGCAGCAGCAGCTACAGCAGCTGTAGCTTATTTTACGGTACTTTACAACAGGTTCTTTTTTCCAATCCACTCTCATTCTAGCTGCATTGTAATTTGCTTTATCGCAAAAATTAAAATCAAGCCCACAATTGTTATTGGCCTTGAGTG
Source organism: Bactrocera latifrons (assembly GCF_001853355.1). Lineage (NCBI taxonomy): Eukaryota > Metazoa > Arthropoda > Insecta > Diptera > Tephritidae > Bactrocera > Bactrocera latifrons. Next base: position 226,871 of record NW_017534808.1, read on the forward strand.
ATTCGTATATATGAGTTTGGCGTGTGTCAGTATGTGTTTCTGCCACGTGTGTCCGCATTGTTGTCCACAAGTGCATATTGTTCGGCTAACAAGTTGTTCGTGGCATTTGAATTTCGTCACTGTTACAAGGACTCAAGAGCAGCGCGTCTCGTCAGTTCATTGTGGCGAACAAGCAATATACCAGACACTCTTATCTCGAGTAGACTACTTCAGTGTTTCTTTTGGGCGTGGTGTTTACATATGTACATACATGCATGCATTGTCTAAAAGTTGGCGCACAAAAGAGCTTTCGATGTACAGTTAGTGATATATTGTTTTCAAAATTGTTTTATTGATTTTGTAAAACTTGAGTATTTTTATTTAAAATATATTTATTTTTAAATCATACATTTTTTAACAATATTGCATTAATCAATAATTAATAATGCTTTCTTTTTCTATTTCAGGTATGTAACTTATTTGATGCGTTATGAGAGCTTAATACTCGACATGTTTCTGTAAGATTATTCAATTTTCATTTACATACTACTATAATATTATACTTTATATTAAACCGCAATACGTAAAATACCTCTCTACTCATAACAATTAAAAAATATTCCCGATTTTAGGATAATTTGAAAAAACAAAAAATTCGACCAGTGCGGAACATTTTTTGAAATGTGCCAAAGACAAGAAGATATTTTCATGTTTCTATTCGTTCATAAAAAAACGAGAATAGATATTAGTCGTCTCAATTTTCTTGTGGGAAAATCCACACTACAAAGCATGACAAAATTTTATGAATGTCTTTTAAGATAAATATGTAAAGTGTAGTAAGGGCTAGTGTGTTGTAAAAATGTGTTACCCAACGCAATATGCAGTTAAAAAGATAAGAGTTTGTACCAAAAACAACTTCTTCGACCGTTCTCATATTGCATCACTCAAAATTATTTGAGAACTCTCAGAGTTCGACACCTGTAAAGAGAAAATAGACCTCATTTCATAGGCGAAAACGCAAACGAGGCGATGGGAATTAGAATAGTGTTTATGGTCCTGATGCTGTAACGGTCTTTAACGCACAGTTTTGATTCCGACCCGATAGTTTTGATGTCACAGGTTCTTGAAGGTTCTTGTTGTGGTTAAATCGTGGTGAGTGTACTGTGAACAATTGAACCATCCGAAAGAAAAAAAACTCAGAAGTGACCAGCATTGGCCAATAGCAGAAGAATTGCGTTCCATAAGGACAACGCTAGACCACAGATATCATTTGTGATTCGCTAAAAGCTTGGTTATAATCGGCACATGGTCACAATGGTCCAGCACCTTGAATAATTCCAGGAGCTTGTTGGGCGCGACTGAGGTGATGTTATTCCTAGGGCCTTGAGCTTGCTTCTACAAATTGCTGGGCAACCTAGAATCAGGTGTACTGGATTTTTCTGTTCCATGTCGCAAAATCGGCAGTTTGCGCAAGAGACTATGCCCATGTTGAACAAGTAGCAGCCCCAGGAGCACGAGGTGATTACTACTTGTTCCTGTTTATGGCGAAAATTCTCTTCCGAAGAAGCTTGTGAAAACCAACTGTACAAATGATTTGCGAGAAGGGACGATTGTTCCTATGGGAGGGCTATGAGGAGGCGTTAAAATTGTAAACAAGTTATCGAACAAAATCGTTCATATTTGACTTAAATCGAATTATTTTAACACTTTGAATAAAACCTTCAATTTAATCCATATTTTTTAGAAGATCTTATATACAACTTTTTCTGTCACATCATATATTTTAGCCGTCTTTGAACTCAACTTTTTTTGGAATTAATCCAAGAAAGCACTATATCACGGTATCAAATCTGACAAGCTTGTATCGTTAATATGAAAGATAAACTTTAAAAATTAATTAATTCTTTAGAAATTAGACCAAGTGTAGTAATGAATTGACTCAATTAAGTTAATATTCGAAAGTCATTTAATCAGTTTTAGTTTCTGAATCTGATAGTTTTATGACGCCGGTGACAATATATCTTGTAAATGGATTAAAAATGTAATTATATTTTTCCCATGCATTCTAAAGTAAAAATTCCAAAAGTCGCAACAATTTCATACAGAACTCATAAATTTCCCAACTGATTAAGTTTACCAACGTCTGCCGGCACTCTGACAATCTGCTTCCCTTATATACATATGTACATATATAGATCCAATCAATATGTTTTATGCTCTTAATTAACAAAGCTATTAGGCATCGGCAACAGCCTGTTTACGAAAAAATGTTTTCTGGTGATGTTGCGTGACGATGGCCGGTACATTGATTCGCTCCTGTTCCACCGGAAAAATTTTTCCATATATCACAGCATCCAGCTATCCGTACAGCCTTCCGCTGCCTGTTTACGTTTATTTTCCTGTTGCTGCCGCAGACAAAAATCCATTAAAAAGACCAATGATTGCGACAAGCTATGTTGCAAAATACGCCAACGTCAGCAAAAATCATATATATAAAAAGCAAAGCCAACATCCACATCGCCCCTTTCAGCGTACAGATTGAGGGGAATGCACGGGTAAAGCAATAACAATTACACTTTACAGATTACAAATTGGTGGCAAGCGACATGTCGCTTCAATCACTGGGCGCATCAGAACACGCCGCCACCCACCGACTCACTCGTTCCATAAAATCGACAGCAAAAGCCAAAAATAGGCATTTACTCTCGCAATTTCATGAATAGTCGGATAATGTTAACAAGCTAGCTGGTAGACACCCACATTCTTATTGAGCGAGAGAAAGATGTATGGGTGGGAAAAAATCCAAAGAGGAAAATAAAACCTGCTTACTTTACAAGTTAATTTCGACACTCGCATTCATTATAGTACGCCGGTCTCCCAGCACCCCATCAACCCGGCAACAACCGCACCAACGCCATCAAGAAAACGAATAGTAATTCGGCTTTTCTTTTCTAATACGGGTACTTTTGAGTAACGGCCTGACTACACGTGCAATTGCCGTAATGACACCGACTGTCTGCCTAGCAACAAATGGACGGACGCACGGCCGGTCGACTTGCTTTAAGAAACCACAAAATTGTCATCGAGACTACCCGCTGAGTGAGACAAAAGCGATTGTGATTTCGAAGTGCCACCGGTAGTAGAACACTCATTACCCATTTCGCCTCCTGCCCCAGCGTGGCAGACTGCCATCCAACACCCTCACCCTCTTATGTTGGTTTTCATACCTTTTTTTCTAAATTAGTCAATCTCGTATGCTTTAGCGCGCCGTTTGCGGGTGGAAGGGTACTTTTATTCATAGCTTTTGTTGGGAGGTGTTGACAACTGCGTGTAGGTTGAACTTGATTTGTCTGATACAAAGCATAAAGTCGTAAAATAGCTTAAGTTTGTGTAAATCTGACTTTTGACACTGATTTGTGTGTGCCTTCAACCCCTGTCGAAAGTGTTGGATAATCATCTTAAAGAAACTTCTAAGCTATTAATTCTAAGCTGGGTGTGGCAAAGTTGGGATTCACAAAAAATGTGCATTACTTTTGTTGTGGCTCCCTTAAATATGTGTTAAGTACTTCTTAAGTAAGTACTTAATGCAAAGCCAAATATCTGGAAACTGCACCATATATTATAATTAGTTCTGGGACCGAGTGAGTTTGTAATAATTAAAAAAAATATATACAAGTCTCTGTAAAAAAAACAAGTCAAGCAAAGCTGCTTCGCATACGTATGGTAGTCTTCAGAGAAATAGATCATCGTGGGTTTAACTTTTGCTCGAAACAATTGTTACAGGTAATATATGATCCTAACCTTATTTGTTACCTGAAAAAGCGAGCGGAGCAAACAAACCAAACCTCAATCAGACCTATCCAATATATCTGACAAATCATTACCCGGAATGCTTCGGCAAAATATCTAACTTTTGTATTGTTGGACTAGAGTCTCTTTATTACAGCTTGGGAATTGCTGTATTTGAAAACGTAATGTATGAATTTAAGAATGGTGTGAAACACTACTCAAGAGTAGTGGCACTAGGTCACGCTTTTTACTGTCGATCCTGCCGTTTTGGAGAAATTTTCTTCACCGTTGGAAAATTTTTACATATACTATAATATCTCCAAAACGATTTGCCGGATCAACTTCAAATTTTCAAGTCCATTTACATTCTATATACTATGATATATTAGGATAGGATTAGATATAGGGGTATATATACCAAAGTGATCAGGGTGATGAGTAGAGTTAAAATCCGGATGTCTGTCTGTCCGTGCAAGCTGTAACTTGAGTAAAAATTGAGATATCATGATGAAACTTGGTACACGTATTTCCTGGCTCCATAAGAAGGTTAAGTTCGAAGATGGRCAAAATCGGCSCACTGCCACGSCCACAAAATGGYGRAAACCGAAAACCTAYAAMGTGTCATAACTAAGCCATAAATAAAGATATTAAAATGRAATKTGRCACAAAGGATCRCATTAGGGAGGGGCATATTTGGACGTAATTTTTTTGGAAAAGTGGGCGTGGCCCCGCCCCCTACTAACTTTTTTGTACATATCTCGAAAACTACTATAGCTATGTCAACCAAACTGTATAGAGTCGTTTCTTTTAGGCATTTCCATATACAGTTCAAAAATGGAAGAAATCGGATAATAACCACGCCCACCTCCCATACAAAGGTTATGTTGAAAATCACTAAAAGTGCGTTAACCGACTAATAAAAAACGTCAGAAACACTAAATTTTACGGAAGAAATGTCAGAAGGAAGCTGCAAATTGAAAATGGGCGGGGCATCGCCCACTTATGGACCAAAAACCATATCTCAGGAAGTACTCGACCGATTTCAATGAAATTCGGTATATAATATTTTCTTAACACCCTGATGACATGTACCAAATATGGGTGAAATCGGTTCACAACCACGCCTGAAATCTCGTTTATCACTTTATAATGCGAGAGTATAAAATGTTCGGTGACACCCGAACTTAGCCCTTCCTTACTTGTTTTGATATTCAGAAGTAGATATAATACCTTAAGTTGTATAAGCCTTTTCTCTGGTAAAACTGCTTTTTTTCAACAAATTGTTGTCATATAAAAATTAATTACTTTATTAGAATTGCTTATTGTTACAAACATACACTATTAAGAGAAAAATTATGAAATTTTTGAAAAAAAAAAATATATTTATATTTTAAACTCTACTATTGCGATGCCATTTCCGGTGGGCCTTCGGTAAAAAGGCAGGATAACTCCTTACAGGATCATCTAAAGTAAAAACATACATGTTTTAATTAAAAATTTAATTTAGAATTTTGACGAAGGTACACAAAAATGAAAATTGGGCTTTTGGCAGACTGTTTTCCAAAAAAAAAAAAATGAAAATTTCAGTGGAAATTTCTCGAAATTTTTTTGATTGTAATCGAAAAAAAAAATTTAAATCTAAAATTTCATTAAGATCAGTTGAGTAGTTCTCGAGAAATCTTGCCAACCTACTTCAAAAGCACAGTTTCGAGAAACGTGTTTACAGATGGTTTACTTAACCCAGAGCCGACAAGTTCTGAAGGCTGTATCTCTGAAACTATTACTCGGATCAACTTGACAGCTTTTAGCAATATTTTAGAGATTTTTTTATTTTAGAGATTTAAAAAGACAATCAAAAACTTCGAGTTTTTGAAACACGTAAACCCATATAACCCCCTAATATATATTACTGCCTTAGAGAAGTTTTGTAGCTAATTTCTTTTACGAATGATTCTTCCTTTTTTTATATCATGAATAGGGTATGTTAAAACAGAAATATAGTAGAATGGAAATAAGATGAGAATTACACTGCGAACTTATATCTATTGTGTACTATGACCCATTAATGTATTCCCAAAGGTCGATCACTCTGACGAATTCCAATAACACTGTGGACCATGTTTGGGATTATTGTCTGAGGGGTGAGAAATTCCAAGTCAGGATGATGGTACTAGGTCAGTATAGTAAAACCCTCAAAGGGTTTGGCGTTCGTATGTGTCAGTTTTTTTTATGACCTTTTAAATCTTTTTCCTCTTTTGATGTTTTTTCGCTTAGTTGTAACATTTTGGCAAAACGAAAAAAAAAAAAAAACAATTTCCGAGATTGCTCTTAACATAGTAGTTGTTAGAACGATGCTTTCCCAACAAGCCTTCTATTACTTCTTTGATTGCCTGCCATGCATTCAATTCAGCGTCAATCAAAATATTGTTGAATGCGTCACTTTTAATTAGCTTTCGTATATCTGGACCATTTAGTACGCCTGATTGAAAAAATTAATTTGTTAAGATGGCAGACCATGGGAAATGAAAAAAAATTAGAAGGTCATAAAAAAAAAACTGACACATACGAACGACAAACCCTTTGAGGGTTTTACTAACCTGACCTAGTACCATCACCCTGACTTGTAATTTCTCACCCCCCAGATTAGCTGTTGTACTGTGTAATTAGTTTACCACAAAGTTTGTAACACCCAGAAGGAAACGTCGGAGACCTTATAATCGATTTAATAATAATCAGCATGAGGACCTTAGTCGATTTAGTTATGACTGTTTGTGTATATGGGACCCTGAGTTTTTGGGATATAAATCTAAATATGTAGCATACTTCGTCTGCTCCCTATGAAGTTACTCATATGTATGTCAGTACCGCTGATATTGGACCACTAAAGCATGTGGTTGTCATTAAAACTGAATCTTTGTATGAAAACTTTTACTAAATATAGCACTATTGGTCATCAGCCATTCTTTAGTTATACCTTAGGCGATATGTAGTTTATGTGACTGATGTAGCAACAGAAATCATCCTGCCAATGAGTTTGAAAATGAGCTGTGTAGTTTTGACTCGACTGTCGTATGAATGTCTATAGAAAACTATAACAAAGTCTATGGAAAACAATATGGTCAAAATTACAAAGCAAACAAATAATTAATCCAAGGTTCAATACACTCCCTGCTAACAATGAATAATTCAATTTGCGGTTTATAAGAAGAATAATGCATAAAGTGGGCATATTCATAAATATATGTATACTAGGGTGATTAAAAAAAAAAAAAAATTTTTTTTTTGTTTGGAACTCTGAAAAATAGCTTCCTAGACACCTCTAAGGAAGCCTCTCCAAGAATGTGTTCTTAATTGTAACGGGAAGGTCCTTCTACTTACAATTTTCTATTTTTTTTTTTTTTATTATCATATAGAAAGTTTTATATCTCGCTTCCAACTACTTGAAATATATAAAAATATTTTGTTCCTTAGATTTTGTAGGAAATTGAACGCTCTACAAAAAAGGCCTGTACGATTTTTTCGTAAACCAAACCGTTTAAAAGATATTAACAGTTAAAGTTTGATGATTTTTGGAAAAATTTTTTATTTCTTATGAATTTTATAACTCAATAAACTAAATTATTATGAATGACGAAACTCATAGGTTTTGGAGAGGCTTTCTGAGAGGTGCCTAAGAACCTATTTTTCAGAGTACCAAACGAATTTTTTTTTTTTTTCATTTACCCTAATATGCCTTGATGTTTGACGATGAATATCTCGTAAACGCTTAACTTAATCGAAAAATCATAGGAGACCATTTTTATAGAGCAGTAAATTTTCTACAAAATTTCAGAGTACCAAACGAAAAAAAACAAAATTTTTTTTGAATCACCCTAATGTATACATATATGAATATACTACATATGTATACTAAATTATGTAAAAAACATTGGTAGGCGTATTTATGTTCTCCAAGTCATGTCATGCATTCTCGTATTGTGCTGCTATGCTGTCATGAAGTGATGAATTATGTGTTGAGAAAATCATAAAATCCTACGCCTATTTACAGCGCATTTGCCATAATTAACAGCACTAATTGTAATTAAACACTCATTCGCGCCACAAAAGCGCTGGAAAATGCATCTCTGCCAGGGAAAATGAAAATTAAATGAAGCTAATGAAGTTAATGAAGTTCAAAAAACTTCTTGTGGAAGTTGCATAATACAAATGTTTATACATATTACCATCATGCGGCTTCTACATAACTAATTTCACATTTATTATGTTGAGTAAATAAAATTCGGCGTTAATTCAATTTGTACGCTTAATTGAGCACGATTAAAAACTGTTTATTTAATTAATATATGTTTTGAACGAATTCATGGCTTTAGCTTTTAAAAAATTAAGCTGTTTTGATGAAGGCTTTAAGAAAATTATTTTTAAATTGCAAAATATTTTAATAGAGCATTTTTAGTTATAAAATTGATTGAAAACTATGACACAATTTATACAATATTAGTTTCGGGTGGTGATGAAACGAACGATTGAAATTTTGATTATTTCCATTGCTATCTGTCAGCCTATACCTATATACATACATACATATGTATATACAGGATTAGTCCTACAAAACTGCTGCTGATGAAATGGATATCTTTAAATTTTGTTTACAAAACGTGTAACCCCATCTGATCAAAAATGAACCGGACTGGTCCCCAACCGCTTGCGCAAACCAAATCGATAATAACTGTTTTTTGTACATTCGTGCAATCTTTTTATGTTCGTTTGAAGTTTGACATCCATATGCCATTATTGGCGTTTTTTAACATAGAAAAAATTTAATAACGAGTTTGCTCTGAATTTTGTGTTTTCTATAGAACTACGGCTAGGGAATATTTGAAAATATTGTGGAAGTATTTTCGGAAGTCTACGTTATCAACAACGCAAGTAAACGAGTAAGAGTGGCACAAAGCATTTAGTAAAGGTTGTGAAGTCATCGAAAACTTATCCCATGCGAGTTAAAAAAATTAGAGAAACACTACAGATACAGCAGATGATCAACATCTGCCACAGATCGCATAACCCGTTTTAGTTAATGTTTGTCAAAGCTAGACTCGTACCAAAAGTTTTGAATTCTTTGCAAATAAGTATGAGGTCAGAGAGAGATGCTTGACAACGTATCTGAGGACCTTACATTAATCAAATGTATTACTAGTGGTAACAAGACATGAGTTTATGAATATGACGTCGAAACTGCCTAACACCATGGTGTATGGATTTCCGAAAATAAATCGAAACCAAAAATTCATACTGAACTGGGACTGAAGTCAATTCCAAACGAGGCTTTTAACTACAATTACCACGACAACCGGTTCTACGTTTCTGTATTTTGACCGGCTAAGGGCTGTTCTTATGGAGATATAACCTCGGGCACCTCTTTGCACGCCCAGCTAACCCTATACATCTGACCCCCTTCTCCCTATGGTCCTACCCCATGTTTTCTGATCTTACCGTTGGATGACTTCGATGACAATTTATCTGCATCTTACTACCACAACGGGGACTAGATAACCATTAAAACAACAACAAAACAACAGGCTTGTACTAGTGTTTGGAAAATTGAAAAGAAGCCTATTTTAGTAATTGTAAAGGTTTGTATTAGTATACCTGAAAATGTATATGCCAATTCGTGTCAAATTTGATCAGATGATACGTTTTTATGAAAAGATGGAAATTAAGGGTTGTTGCTTAAATCGCGAACGTTGACATACAAAAAAAAATTAATTTTTCAAGTCGAATTAGGTATACTACGAGTATAAGGTGTCAGCTATGTTTCGAGGTTAAGTTTATATTAAAAGTTTTTATGTTTGTTTTGATTTTCCGAGTGTGTTCTAAAATAAATGACAAAAAATATGAATTTCTATTATAGTCATTGACTATGAAAGTCTAGTGACTGGGTCGATCTTGTCGAATTTTATACGAACATCGGCTATTTATTGAATTTATTAATTTTATTTACATATGTCTGAGTAATATTTTAGTATCCTTCTATTTTTTTGTTGCCATGTTCGGACATGTGTATAAAGTAACGCTGTTTCTCACAATTCATTCAATTCTCATTCCCAAATTAAATTTTATTAATTGCAAACATTTATTATTCTTCACTATAAATATATATACATACATATAGCTGTAACGATATTTATTGGCATTATTATGTTTTCACATCCTTTCGAGCTTTTTCTATCATTTTCTATTTCCCTTAAACCTACAATTACATCTAAACCGTGAAAGGAACATCTGCATTTCGGTGCCCAGCTGGGCATTCACCTCAAATAATTCTCCGCTTTCCAATATCCTTTAGATATTTCTCATTATTAACATTGATTACTGGCAGAGGATATGACTTATTTGAGAGTAGGTAACTATCACCGTGTTGAATGCCATTCACTGCTCTCCCCTACTTCTCATTTGTAATTAGGCAGGAGCTGCAGCAGCACCATCACAACCACCATTGAATAGGTGAATGCATTCCTGGCTGCGCACAAATCGCGGAAGTTGAAATTTTTATTGCATTTCAGCAGCTTGCAGCCGAATAACAGTAGGTAATAATATTTACTGATGGTGGTGTGTTGTTTACCGGGACCAGCTGGTTGCATACTACCCTCTGGTGGCTCCTGCAGTTCCTTTGCTTCTTGTTGGTGCTGAAATGGAACAACAAAGCCTGAAACATATTCCTACTTTATTTGTCTATTAAATTCACGAATGCGTATAATGTAATTCCAAGCGCTTTGTGTATGTTGGTGGCAATGTGGCACAAAAATTCGCTGAAATGAAATTTTGCTTTCCCAAAAACAAATTTATTTATTTACTTTATTGCAATGAATCAAATAAAACGTTCAGGTTTTATTTACTCACTGTGTAGTTAGTGTTGCATGCAACATATGCAGGAAAAATGCAACGTCGGATGACACTCCACCAGTCGGAGAAGTAAACAAAGGCAGTGGAAAACAATAACACTGACAGAGTAGAAAAACAAAGTAAGGCTTTTAAAGGGTTCGCCAACACATACACACAAAATTGGTGGAATTAAATTTATTGAAGGTATGGTAAAATCAGTGAATGGAACCGAAAATCGGACCTTTGAGGCTAAAAGTGCGAAGTGGTAGTTTGGAAAAGCATTTTAGTCTTAGTCTTTAGTTTTATTTCATTTCATTCTCGTTACTTTTTTATTAAATTTTCTATAATAGTGGCACGAGCTTGATTAAGTACAATGTTAAAAAAAAACACCACACAAGAGTTGGTTCGAATTTCAACGCCTTTGTTTAACTGTTCATTTTACTGTAAATAATTATTTTGTTTAACTTTGGCTTTGTTTTGCATATATTTAGTATTCGACTATGTTGCGAAGGTTTGTAGTTGTATATGTATCTACATACCTAATGCCCCTTTGATTGGCTCTATAACTTTCATGGTTTTGTAAACGTCAATGAAAATATATTTTTCACTTTCGCTCAAATTTTTAATAAGCAAAATTAGAGCAAAAAAACTTAAAAGATTTTTATATTATATTACCCGGTCAAGACTTTTAAAATAAATATCCAAATTCATTATTTTTGGCTTCGAATAATAAGGGCATTGAATCGGTTTTGTAATAACTGGAGGTCCATCTTTTTGTACCACAAGTCGATAGTTATGGGGTTAGGTGGTTTCGGTGGTTTCGGTGGTCTGAGTTCTTTGCAAATAAGGAGGGGGGCTTCTACGAGGGGGTATTATGAGGTTGCCGTCTAGATGAAAGCAGATTATCGAACGAAGTGGCGAACTAAATCCGATCAATGTAAAACTTTTTATAAAGTATTGAATAAACAGCAAAAAAGCGGAAGGGAGGCAATATTTCGTCGTTGAGGCCTTTATTGACGTTGGAAAAGTCCTTACCCTCACTGACTGTATAATACAGTCCCAAAGGTGTAAGTAACCAGCTAGCTGATAGCAAGCTTATTATTACTCAAATACTTTTAAGTATACATATTTCACTGGAAAGACTCATAGTGTCCGGTCTGGTGAGCTAATATGCAAACAAGCACACCGAAATTTCATTTTATCGCACGCCTGTCCAGTTGTTCGTTAATTAATTAGCATAAATTAACAATTAAAAGCATGATATAACACTCCAGCGGTACCTACACACAAAATTGTGACTATGCCCTCAAACAAGCACACATTTTTATAGGCGCTTACTCACCTACTCATTGCAGTGCTGGAGGGTGCTTGCCTACGGACTCGTTGCAGCATGACGACCCTGCGCTTAATTTCACCCGAGCATATTCTCAAATATTTCCATTTACATACATATACGATGTATATATTATATATGTATAAAATCGTTTTAAATGCTAACATGACGTGTGCATTATGCCGCACTTCCGTGGCTTGTAGTCATAAGGCAAGCAACCCTTATGAACGATCGGGCGTCAGCTGGCGCTTGGCGCATGCGCGGGTAGTTTTCAGCTTATGACAAGCAATATGGATTTCTGAACGCTTCATGCTTGCAATTAACAGTTCGGGTAGGCTAAATGTAAGTGTGTGTGTGTGAGTATATAAAGCATACCCATTCGCCCACAGCAGTCTTTTTAGGAGCCAACCAAGATCACAGCAGCTTAAATCAATGTATCGTTTTCAATGTTTTTAATTTTTTGTTGTTAAGGGTTGTTGTGTTGCAGGCTGAATAATTGATTTAGAAGCATCCTGTGTTCATTAAAAAAAATATTAATATTTTTTAATAACGTGTGAGTGTTTCAGGCACCCTACTGCGACTTCGTTGTAGTCGAAGGTCTGCTTGGTTAGGGACGTCAATATCAGTACTTTGATCTCTATGCTTCAGTGTTGCCTTCGTAAACGTTGCGGTGTGTTGCAGCTCCTGCTGTTTGGTCAATCTTGAAACAGCCCCTTTGTGCCCTATTTTCCTTCCGCTGTCCCCAAGTCCTTAATTTAATCAATTCGTTTGCTTCTATGCCAATATTTACCATTTTTCTTGCACATTTAATGGTGTAAATTTAATTTGTGGTTTATTTTAATGCCGCCACAGGGGTAAGCCGAGTAATGGCACATATGTTTCTGCGCCGCCTAAATAGCATTTGAGTTCCGCTTTATCTGCTTAAATACCGTTAATTGTGCTGTAAATGGATTAACATGCGATTATCGACAGCTGTGCTGTGGTATAAGCTATGTTTGATTATGTGATTAAATGATTTTTTGTGGACAATTAATTTTTCTAATAGTAGATGTATTTAAATGTTTGTATCTTTGGTATATTTAGTTTTTTTTCCGAATTTAGAGGTGCTTCTGGATCTTGATTTTCTTCTTCCATGTCAAACTGCGTCCCACTTTTCCTTAAAAGAGTTTTCTGTATAAATCTCCAGACTCATCATTGGCTACATTAATAGTCTGGGTTATCATTTCCTCAAGTGATTTTTTGCAGCTGAGACGAGAACATAATTGTAGAGGAACATCAATTTAATATACAATATAGTACCGATCTAACACTGTACATTAAATACATTAAATCGGTATCGCCTTGGAATTGATTATAGTATGTAGACTGCGGTGTAGGAATGAGTACGTATACTCCGATGATCTTGATATCTCCCTATCTTTCCGTCTACCAAACTCTGCATCTTCTAAGCGGAAGTACAAGGTGTTTAGAATGCATGGGGCAGTTCTACTGAACAACTATGGGAGGATACAAAACGACCATATACACATTCACATTCCTTTAAAAAAATGTAGGAAGACTAAGTTCACTGGCAAGTCAACTCCACTTCTCCGTAATTTGGGTTTCCGCTCCCAACAACAAAAAAGCAGCTAAGTCTCTCTAGACATATCCGAGGCAAATATAGCGTTTGCCCGGAAAGTAATACTTAGTACTGATTTTCTTCCGCCGCGATTGTACTTTAGAGCGTGCACGCACCGACTTAATTCGGTAGAGGGCCCCCGAGCACCTGTAGAGTCAGAGCAGAGCACAGCGTTCGTTAGAGCAGAGGTACGCGATTAAATTTTGTGGGAAACTCTGTAAATCTGCGACAGAAACGTTTGTTATGATCAAGCAGGCTTACCGAGATGTTGTTTTAGCAAGAATTTGTTTATTTCGACGGCACCAGGCTTTTTTGGAGGGCCGAGAATAGGTCGCTGATGAAGGCCGAAAGAATGAGTAAATCCAAAGTGAAAACGATGATCATTGTCTTTAGTGACACCAAAGGCATCGTCCACCATGAATTTGTTTCTGCTGGACAAACCATCCACTACAAGTTTTAGGTGGAAGTCCTCAAGAGACTCAAACGAAGAGTCAATCGGGTCCGACAAGACATCGCAACCGATTGGAAATTGCACCACGACAACGCCCCGGCGCACACCACCTTTCTTGCTGTGAACGGCTACCTAACAAAGGCCGGCATCCCAATGTTTCCGCAGCCGCCCAGATGTGGACTTTTTTGTTTCCTTGCCTGAAAAGGCATATGAAAGGCAAGCATTTTGAGAAGACAGAGGTTATCCAAGCAGCATGCACCTCGGCTTTCAAGGCTTTTCCGAAGAATATTCAATATTTCAATATATATATATTTTTTTAAATCGACTCAGTCCTATTACTTTCCGGACAAACCCTGTAAGGGCTTATTATAAAGTTTTTTATGAGAATATGGGCTAAAAATGGGAAAGCCGCGGCTGAAAATTCGAAAGGAGCAAGGAAACGATTCTACAACTGCTCTGTTAGTACACAGCTCTATCACAAACCAAATATCGAACTTTCGAAATCCATTTAACTTCAAACCTTGAATGTCTATCTACTAAAAATATTACGGAGATAAGTAGTTTCAGTCAGGGCACCCAATGATTTGAACACAACAATGAAAGGTTATATCTTGATATAAAGGTCTGGCTATAGTGTATGAATTGGCGCATCTAGCGCTAATTAATCCCGAAGGGGCTGCATTATTACCTACCCTACTTCCAACGCCGCATAAACCCTTCGTGCCATACAGATTAGCAAAGTTTTTGAAAACTCAAAACTCCCTTTGTAAATTTCTTTTCCCGTCATTTTTAATTCACTTAAAAATAAGTAATGTAGACATGTGACTTCCTGGCGGATTTATATTTGTTACTTTAAAGAATATGAGTACATTTAACTATACATTTGACTGCACAACACTTTTATAATATAATTGTATATTAAGCTCAAATCTCCACAACATAGCGGCTGCTGCCAGTCGAACTTATCGAATAGTAACTGTTTTCTAAAAGGAAAGTGTAAAATTAGTTTAAATTATTCACTAAAGAATTGCCATACTCACCATCATCACTATCGAAGGATAAGAATTTGTCATCGTCTCGCGTCATTGAACGTCGATTACGTTCGGCACTTCTCAAATTTTGCACTTCTTGCGGCCTGCGCTCTGGTATAGGTGTGGTCTCGGTCGAACCGATTAAACTTGAGGGATATTCCAGTGGTGAGCCATATTCCGAGCTTGCACAACTCAAATTCAAATTAGAATTGTTGTCGAAATTTAAAGTTATTCGTGGCAAATCACTATAAACCTTAGACGTATTGCCATTGGACACATTACCACGTTGTGTTATTGTAACATTTTCATCTATCTTAACGGTTGTTCGCTTTGTTGTGTTCACTCTTGTTGCAACTGTAGACAAACTCTCTGTATCCGACTCTAAAGAGTACATGCGTGGTGTATTCGTTGGTGTTGGTGTGACATCACGCTCGGAGTTCGCATTAATTGCGTCCGTTTCTTGTTCACCATCTTCGTCCTCTTCCAAATCATCTTCATCGTCAGTGTATTCCTCGGACTCGTCACGCGTCAGACGTTTGGGTATAATGCGTGGTCGCTGTGACACATTCGATTGTGGTGTCTCGAAGCGTGAGATGAGCTTGTTGACCTTACCCACGTCTGAAGGTTTAACTTGTTCGTTGTAGGCCAAACGCAAGGACGACGTCTTTACTAGCGGTTTGGCGATCCGTGTCATCGATGGCGTACGATCTGGTATACGTGGTGGTGGTTTAGTAGGTGGCATCGGTGGTTTCATAGTCGGTATTGGCGGTGATTCCTCCATTGATTTGGATGGTAAGAGAATTGGTTTTCTTAATGGCAACGGTGGCGGTGGTGGTGATACTGAAGGAGGTGGTGAAGGCGCAATCGACGGTGGTCTATCATCGTCATCATCTTCATCTTTATCGGAATTTTCGTCCATTTTATGCACAATTTTGCGCTCATGTTCGTCTAAATGAGCCTTGAAACCATCACTTTTAGGAGAACCTTGCGGTAATTTAATATTCTTTTTGTTATTTTCGCACTCTTTTTCACATTCTTCGCGTATGACACTCACAGAAATTTTTGTTACTCGCGATGAGTTATCATCGTCTGCAGCAAACGGCTCTTCACTACTGTCTTTCTCAAACGAGGAATCTATGTGCTTTTGTGGTACTCGCAGTATTGGTTCATCCCGCAATTCCTCTTCAAAATCGTCAAAAGCTGCTTTTGCACCTCCTTTCCGAACGCTGGCTTCGAATATGTCGATGCTCTTCGCTTTGTAGAGTTTCTCATCGCAATAGGCATGTTGGTATACTTTCCACGGTTCTTCGTTCTCATCGATGCTATTGAGTGTTATCCCTATAGCGGTTTCCATTGAGTCTTCCTTGCTTGGCAGACTGATTTTTTTGTGGCGTGCATTCTCGGGTATCCAAGAATCAGAATCGGAATTGGAGTCCATAGATATTTTGCGTGTGTGACCACGTGACGCCGGCAATATGGCTTCAGCGGATAGACGGCGTTGACTCGGTGGAGTTATCTCTAGGAAGTTAGATATAATCTCGTTGTTTGGTATCCATTCAGCGCGACCGCTGCCTGGACTTGGAGAACGACTACGCCTTGGCGGCTTAAATTTCGGTGCATCATCGCGTATTTCTTCTATAATAGGTGTGGAGGGTTTTGATGGGGCGGGACGTGTCACTGCTATTATAAGTGTCGATTCAAATTGGTCTGAATTATCTTGGTGTATAAGCACGCGTGGAAACGCGACATCAGTTTCGGAATCCAGTGAGTCGTTGAGTAAATTTTTAGTAGTCCAAAGTGTACGCATATGTTGCATATCTTCATCATCGTATTCGTTCTCATTTTGTATGAGCTTATCGGTTTTAAGATGCTCTCTTCCAGCTGTTTGCTGTAGCTCGTCTTCGGAATCGCTTGGCGTATCGCGGGCTGCAGCACGCCTAGCAGCAGTATGTGGTCGTACATAGACAGTACGCTCATCTTCCGATTCTTCTTCAGCGTCCACTTCGTCGTGTTTGCTAGCCTCTTTTGTGGTTGCACTACATTCTTTGTCGAGATTCTCCTGAGACTTGTGAAAGAACTTAATCTGTTGCATCTTCTCATTCATCTTTTTCAGAGTACGTTGACGCGCCTGTTCAAAACGCTTTTCAAAGTTGACCGTCTTACGTGCGTTAGCATCTTTTGTCGTGCCTGTGGGTGTATTGTGTGCCTCATCCTCTTCAGTGCCATCCAGATCATCTGTGGAATGTGCACGTTTCTGTTGGCGTATATTTCGTAGCTTCTTCATAAGATTGTCCGTGCGTTTCTCTCCTTTCTCAGCGTTACGTTCGGGGGAAGTTTCATCACCAGTTTGCGCCTCGCTTTCAGTTGGTCTACGCTTAAAGCTCTTCTTCCAATTTTGCAATTTATTGGTTATAACAATGCGTATTGGCGAACGTTGTTCTTCAGTTTTCTTTGGTGTTGCTTCGTCCAGATTTTCTGTAGAGGCTTCGTGTGATGCGAATTTGCGTAAACGAGCTGCCAATTTTCCAGTGCGACTGATTTGTTTTGTCTCCTTCTTAGGCGTGCCGTCGCCATCCGTGTCTTCCGCTGTATTTGCGTTTGTAGCGCTCGTTTCGGGTTCTTGCGCGCGTCTTATTGATTTCGAAAAACGTTTGATATTCTGTTTAAAGACGCTAAGCGGATTATTCTCATTCACTGTTGCGGCTGGCACTTCTTGCTTTTCCTCGGACTGCTGTGGTGATAAGGGTGCACGCCGCCGTTTTCGTTCACCTAATTTCTCTGGAGTTTCCTCGCTGCTTTGGCTCATATTGCGCAATTTCGAGAGCGCGTTTCTATTCACGACCCCTTTGGACATGCTTTCTGGTGAACTTTGTACAATCTTTGATTTCTGCTTTGCTGCAATAGGTGCAGGTATCTCATCGTCCTCTTCCAACTCGTTATTACTCTCGTCAGTTATATACTGCTCCAGCGGTGGATTACGCACCCTGGCGAAACGTGTCGAAGCGATGCCTGGTTTGCGTGGTGGCGGCGTAGCCTCCATGCCACTCTCATCTTCACTTTGGTCATGTATGTTTTTGGCACGTCTGTTGCCAACCTGCTTATGTGACTCGTCGGAGCTAACACTATGTTTGCTATTATCTGTGTCCTGTCGCGAAAGCTTGAAATTAAAACGATAATTATCGGCAATCTTCCGATCACGGCGTTCTTGCTCGGCCTGCTCATGTTCACGTTCCTCATTGTAACGCTCCACATACTGATCCACCAGTATGACATCCTTACGCACCACCGTCTTCTTCGCAAAGATGTGACTCAGGCGGAATTCGCTGATATCCTTATAACCTTTCTGCAATTTTTCCGCTAGCGACAGCTTGGCAACAGTCGGTTCAACATGCTCACTCTTGCCGTCATTTCCCGACGTATGTATTGGACTTATGGGCCGCGATATATGACCTGCCGTTTGAAATTGCCGTGGTGACGGGTAGTCATCGTCCACGCTACAGGCACTTCGATAGGTGCCACGTTGCGAGTCACCGCGCTGCTCCTGCTGTTGCTGATGCATCAGCGATGAAACGGTCGATATGTGACGCGGTGAGTGATTTATAAAGTCAGCAGGCGGTATAGGCGGGTGTGTCGGATGCTGCCGTATAGACTGCTGACGTTGTTGCTCCTTCGTTGAACCTATGTTGCGACTGAGATCCTCACGCGAGCGTCCAAATATGCGACGTGAACGCAATTTCGGTAATGACTTTGGCAACTTAATTTGTGGCATTGCTGGCATAGCCGGCAATGAGGGAATTCGTGCTGAAACGCAATGTGAAAGGGAATTGATGTGTGGCTAAATAAATTAATTGACGGATTTGTGACTAAGTGGCAGCGGTTGGGGCTGAGTGGGCACGCGTGTAGGAGGAATCGCAACAAATGGCTGACGTTTGCGATAAAATTGCATTGAAATATCGATTTTCAGTGGTTGGCATTGAATGCTAAGCTCGACCCACAAGTGCGTTGAGAAATGCAGCCCAGAATGCATGCAACATGCCACGTTTCACAACTAATTCACAACTATACATACCTCGTAGGCTGCTAACGTCGATGTTCTGGCACAAATTTTTAAAATCCATGTTGGCAATTTGAACTGTAGACAGGTAATTTAATACTTTTATATAACAACAATAAAAATGGTTTAATCCACACTTACTTTAACGTGCCACGCTCCTTATATTTGACCCTTTGTTACTGGCTTGTTCTACACATAAATACACTTGGCCTCAGACTGTCCAACTTGAAATCACTAGCGACAGCAAATAATTTCCATGAATTTAGTTTTATTCCACAAATTATTGAAAAGTAATTTTATTTACTTTGTCTTTTGTCACATTTTCAATTTTTCATCTCAAAGTTTATCTAATTGATGTGCCCGGAATAAGTAGTAGGTCTTTGCTGCCGTTCTGATTCGTTTCTGTGCGTGTTTGGGCACATTGTTTGACCGAGGTTTCACAGCGTAGCTTTCAAAGCGCATGCTTGCGAAACCCTTTACTTTCAGCGCTCAGTTTTGTCTAACCTTTCTGCTCCTAATTTTATTTCTTAACTGCTAATTGAATTAACATGTACAATTTTCTCACATTCTGCGCTCGAACTCTTTATTTAGATATACCGATTTGCATTCTACTTTTCGGTTTGCTTGTCATTTTCGCTTTCGTTTTCTTTGTTAGTTGACTTTGTTGTCTATTAATAGGAGCTTTTGCTCCAATGCATTTCTTTTCTAGATTTTTTCTCCTTTTGAATTGCCATCGCTTTTCTATGTCTTGATTTTTATTTGTAAACAGACGCTCGAAGTCGAAGCTTTTCTTGCATAATTCCATAACTACTTACCCATTTAGTTATTTTGCTTTCGCAGTAATTGCACGGAGGCGTGTCTTTTGTTGTAAATGGACTCAGTAAAGTATTCATTAAACTGTAGGCCGGTTGTTATTGTATAAAGCAATATAGATTTTGAAAATGATAGGCGAAAAAGTAAATGAAAGAATTTTGTTTTATTTTTTATATATTACTATGGGAAGTTTTGTTATAAGGATGTTATGTCAGGCAACATAATTTATCTGTATCCGTATTAACACCCGGTTTTCCAGCACAAATAAAATTATCTACCACAAATATTGACGATTTTAAGTTGCGCGTATCATTATTAGTGTTCCATTGGGTCATCTTCAACCAGAGGTGATCTTCTTCTGACAAAACGAGGATTCGTTGCATTAGATTGTTCTAAGTTAAAACTCCATTTGGGCTTATCTGGTTTCTTGTAATAAAAATAGTCCGGAGCAGTAAGTGCGTTAATCTCTCCAATTTAAATTTATAGTTTTACAATGAAGGATCCATATCGATTGTTTCAGCAGATCGTTTAATACCTGATGTTAGAGGTAGGTACGCTCTAGTTCATAAACATACCTTAGAGCAGTGATAGCCAATAGTTTAAAGCCGTGGCAAAGGAATGGTTTAAAAATTGTAGGAAATGTCCAAATTAGTTCTGAGAAAGTCTTATTAATTTATGGAATATTAGAACTTATATCTCTTGGGGTGTTATTTATATCTACGGCGGCTTCCTAAAAAAAGATGGTTTTTGTGAAATTATTTACACTTAACAGTGTCTTGAGAAATTGAAATTAGGGTAGAGTCAAAATCGTATTCCTTCAACGTCTTTAAAGATTTGGAAGCCGATTTGGCGTATAAACCTAAAATCTTCGTAGATTGTTCTCAAATATATGTACAGTGAATATTTTACCAAAAAATAAATCGATTTTTTGAAATTGATAAGTAGACATAACTCCTTAAAAAAATTGTTGTCGTAAGGCTCTACGTATCATCTAAAATTTTTTGTGAATTGTTTATCTATCCTCATAGAGTGAGTGATCTATCGTTGTGTTATCTTGCCTTCGAACTCATCAACTGATGAAAATATTAAAAACTCGCGAGTAGGTTCGAATGATTTTGGTGGATATTCTGGGTATAAAACGCGTTCTTGCTCCACTCGTCCCGATAAAGCTGAGATAAACAAGTAAGGAAGGGCTAAGTTCGGGTGTCACCGAACATTTTATACTCTCGCATGATAAAGTGATAATCGAGATTTCGGCGTGGTTGTGAACCGATTTCACCCATATTTGGTACATGTCATCAGGGTATTAGGAAAATATTTTGTACCGAATTTCATTGAAACCGGTCGAGTACTTCCTGAGATATGGTTTTTGGTCCATAAGTGGGCGACGCCACGCCCATTTTCAATTTAAAAAAAAAAGCCTGGATACAGCTTCTTTCTGACATTTCTTTCGTAAAATTTAGTGTTTCTGACGTTTTTTGTTAGTCGGTTAACGAACTTTTAGTGATTTTCAACATAACCTTTGTATGGGAGTTGGGCGTGGTTATTATACGATTTCTTCCATTTTTGAACTGTATATAGAAATGCCTAAAAAACATGACTCTATACAGTTTGGTTGACATAGCTATAGTAGTGTTCGAGATATGTACAAAAAAGTTAGTAGGGGGCGGGGCCACGCCCACTTTTCCAAAAAAATTACGTCCAAATATGCCCCTCCCTAATGCGATCCTTTGTGCCAAATTTCATTTTAATATCTTTATTTATGGCTTAGTTATGACACTTTATATGTTTTCGGTTTCCGCCATTTTGTGGGCGTGGCAGTGGGCCGATTTTGCCCATCTTCGAACTTAACCTTCTTATGGAGCCAAGAAATACGTGTACCAAGTTTTATCATGATATCTCAATTTTTACTCAAGTTACAGCTTGCACGGACAGACAGACATCCGGATTTCAACTCTACTCGTCACCCTGTTCACTTTGGTATATATAACCCTATATCTGACTCTTTTAGTTTTAGGACTTACAAACAACCGTAATGTGAACAAAACTATAATACTCTCTTTAGCAACATTGTTGCGAGAGTATAAAAACGAGTTTTTGCATATGCTGCTTCATTGCTTTTTCGATATTCGTGGTTAGGTGCATCATTAATTTATTCCGGAGCAACGGACCGGACGTCCAGTAAGGTGTTCTATTTGGTCGTATTAATGCGTTTTTGTGAGAACTCTGTCGAAAACGGCTGGAATTGTGGTAGAAGAATTCATGGATTTTACAAAATGATAATGATGCGATAGTTCCAGTCACGATTGTCACCGAATTTAAAGCCAAAAACGCAATGAATACCATGGGTCAACGACCTTACTCACCAGATTTGGCTCCATGTGAATTTTTCTTGTTCTCCGAACTAATTGCTGTCATTAATGGAACTCGTTTTCAGTCGAACGAAGAGATAAAACAAAATTCGCTGATTCCATCCCAAAAAGTGCTTAAGAAAAGTGTTTGAAGGACTGGAAAAATCGTTGGCATAAGTGAGTTACATCTGGTGGGGTTACTTTGAGGTCGACAAAATAATTATTGATGAATAATTAACTATTTTGGGTTGTATTTACATTTTCTGAGTACTTTATTGTTTCAATGTATAAATGAGTTATTCAAACCCTCAACAGGACATTACAGCATCTACAATGCTGGTTATGAGGTTTATCATTTTTCTATATTAACGAACTCCTTTAAGTTGCTTAGTATTGATTCCGCATTTACTTTTAAGTATCTTAAATTATTGAAATGCCACGATAATTTCAAATCGAAAGATATTTTTAATCAAACTTATGAGAAAATGCCATAACTTACAAACTAAATTCTAATAAAATGCTTTTCTTTTTGTTTTTCTCATTCCAGCTCGCGTGCGAAGCTTACGACATACACACTTATATAACCGACTGTGTGCTTTAGTGTTCTAGTGTTCTTAAGCTTAAGTGAATTGCATCTTCACATTTCATTTATAATAAATCTTTTTTGTTTTTTTTTTTTTTTGTTTTCTTGAATTTCAATTTAGGTTTAATTTACAAATTTATTAAAATTGCATAAGTGTAGAGTTATTCCCAAGGACACTCATTTAGTTCGTGCACGGAGCACTTAGACGGATTGAATTAGATTCATATAATACGAGTACATTTGTGCACGTATCTCCGTACATACATTTGTGTAGTGTACATATAGGAACCCACTAATATACAAATGTCTGTGCTTCTCACGTAACTAGCATATTTGCATTGACTGAACATTCCAGACATTGCTCTCTTCCCCCGAAGGCGAGCGAATAAATAATAACCACAACTACAAACAAGGAACATCAACGGCATCCTGCTCGTATTGCGTGCGGGAGCAACGTCTATAGGCACATACCTAACCCACACATCAGACACATCCAGGATGGGTCGGCTAACACAAATGCTGGCCGTCCTGCTGCTGGTAGCTGTTTTAGGCTCCACAAATGCAGAGAGTAAAAGTAAGTAAATATTAATGTAATTGTTAGCTGGTAAAATTATGCTTATACGTACGGCAAGAACTCGATTTTTAGGATTAATACTTCCGAAGCAGCGTACTGACTGAAAATTTGAACAAAGCCATCTATATGTCGACTGGTGCGTTAGAATCTGCTATCTTTATCGATTTTCCAGTGAGAATTTCATGACATTTCACTGATTGGAAGTGGAGTTATTGCGTTTTAAATGCCAGTATGCTTGTATTACCGGTACGAAAATGAGCTTCGAAGAAAGAGCCAACATTAAAGTTTGTTTTAAAATTGGTAAAACTTGCACCGAAACGTTTCAATTGATGAAACAAGTTTATGACGATGATTGGTTTCAACGTTTTCGAAGTGGTGAGGACATAAATGACGATCAACATGTGGGCCAATCAAAATCCGTAACCACCGGAAATTCCATCGAAACTGGGCGTTAATTCATGAAAAATCAGCCGACATCATCATTGAAATTCATGGAAATGGAATTGAACATCTCCRAAACATCGATTTGTCGCATTTTGACCGAACATTTGGGTTTACGAAAGGTGTGTGCACGGTTTGTTCCGCACAAATTGACTGATGACCAAAAATTGCTGATAATGCCTGATGTGGCACCGTGTGACTTCTTTCTTTTCGAAAAAATATAATTCCATCAGGACAATGCCGAGCTACCCACTTGTTTGCGAGATTCCTCTGCATCTATAACGGTGATTAGCACCTGTATCTGAAGATATAAAGATCGAATGATTTTGTTGGTGAAAATTTCGTTCCCAGAGAAGCTTCTGAAATTTAATTATGCCATTTTATTTTTTGCAAATTTTATGAAAGCGGGACCAATATTTGAAAGTGGAAACAAGTTATCGAACTAAACGGTGCACATTTCACCTAAATTGGATCATTATAACTATGACCATGAACACTTTTCACTTTTATTTCAGCTTGAAGATGATATCTTGGAACCCCTTCTCAGAAAAAAACGAAAGATGGCTAGATTTGATGGGTTTGGGGATTCTGAGATTGCACTGAATCTAGTATATTGATTTTTTTATGAAGCCATACAAATGTAACTCTTATCGTAGATCTTACCAATCAATACTCATCTTACCAGAAAGAAGTGTTGAGATTTTTACCTCATTTTGTACCATACAGCTTCTGCAGTTCGCGTCTGATTTTAAATTTAATCGCGTGGAGATCGATAGAAGAACGGCCACAACTAGAGAGAAGCTGGCCTTACTAAAGACAAAGAACTCACTAGGATATTTTAAGATAGATCTTGAGCCAGGAGGATATTGCGACAGCGCATGAACCGTTAGTAGCGCTAGCCAAACTCATGCGAAGCCTATATCGCATTCGACTGTTAGGTGGGCTATTGCACCTTTCCCTACCAGCTCAAAAGATTATACTTGATAGAAAATTGGTAGAGGAGTGACTTGTGACACGAACCGTATGCCGAGATCTTCAATTCTGTAATGTAATCGTTCACAACGATTTGATGGAGTATAATTGGGAGCTTACACAACTTCGCTAATGAGAGCATAAGCATTCATAGTTTCTGCTATTAGCTTACTTTCTCATTAGTTCCACATCTTTTCTATGTTAGTTTTACTAACGTTTTCAACTCAGCTGCACAATTCACAAATATCTTTGCTATTGTCGGGTATTTCTACGACTTTTAATGCATAATATTTCACTTCAATGCGTCACTTCTTCCTAACCTCCAAATCTTTCACTTTACTTTGTATTAAACATTTCAGTTTTGTTCAACTTCTACTTTCTTTTTTTTTCTATCAGTGAAAGTTAGTCATAATTCACACTAACAACTTTTCTCACCTACTGCGGCATATGTTGTAAAAAATTCAAAATGTTTAACAAATATTATTTATTACCCACATCATTTGCTGTACCTTCACTTCAAGTGCATGCTTTCCAAGCAACTCTGCTCACGGCTCCGAACGTTTTTGATCGTCGTGTAAACCACATTCATATTCATTGCATTCAATCATTAAAGCTGTGACGGGAACATCATTTTACATATCGCCCATCACCCATTTGCTTGGCGCAACATCACTAGTCTCACTTCATTTTGGCTGAGCTGTCCGCACTGGGGCCGCTATCAGTGTAGAGACGGTACGTCAGAAGCAAACATGCTGCAGCCCGCCTATTTTATGCTTCTTTCAATCCGCTGGTATTATATGCATACTTATGTATAATATATACATTCATATACGCATACTTAGTTATCTATGCTTTACTCCCCGTGAAGGCAAACAATTGTCCACGATTTTCTTGTAATTTGTGGCATGACGCCGTTACGATAGACCTGTGCTTAAACATTAAAACGAGAGCTTACACATATGTACATACCAACATCATACGATGTGAGTGTCTGCCGTCGTTTCTCCACTTCAAAAACACTCATTTCTCTTTGTGGCCCGCCTCTTTAGTCAATTCGCCTATGCAAAGTGTGTGTTAAATTAATCTATTGTATTTCAAACTGTGTTCCACACATATTACATGCTATTGTTTTTGCTGTTGTTGCTGGTTTTCAATGTTATTTTGAATTGTACCAGACACATGCATTATTTGTTTACAAACCTCCTCAGCTTTCTTCGCTCTATGTTTGGCATGACAATCGGCAGATTATTTACAACACAAAATGATGATTCCAATTTACTAAAGGATGTCAAAGTACCTCCATTTTCATATTGGAGTAAGTGCCTATGAATGTGGCGAGCTAACTAATTATAGATAAGTTTGCGGCTTGTTGGCTTAAATTCGGCAGTGAGCTTAGAAGTCGTTGCTCAGCGAGGCCTCCAATGCGGGTTCGTTGGATAATTGAAGATGAAGCATACATATACTGTATATAATCTGATAAGAACTCTTGACATTTTTGCATTCGTGTTCCCAATATGCAAAATTATACAGTATTGAAAATCTCTTTCTCCCTGCGATTAAAGCATTTCCTACAGTACACTCTAAATCAAACTTGAAAAAAACTAAATCGATTCGGCAATTTTTACAAAAGATAAAAAATTTACGAGTTTGCTTAAAATTTTGTGTTTTCAACGGAATTCTTGTCCTGGAATTAAAAAAAATTGAAAAAAAACTGGGCGTACAAGTTCTCAAGGCTGTATATCCGAAACTATTACTCGGATCAACTTAAAAATTTATAACAATATTCTAGAGGTGTTGCCGAATTTGATAAGACAATAAAACATTTTTTTTTGAAGTCGTAAACCGATGTAACCCCTTAATGACGATAACATTAAAAAAGTTAATTAAACTGGGCTTGAACACCCTCTTGTTGGTAGTAGAGAGATGGCACACAATCTCAACATTTGCTATGGATCGACTCAATAGATTTTGGTTATGAAGCTAAAATGCCGAATGCGTAATATTCTGGCATGACTGTGACTGAATTTTTCATAAAACACTAAGCGAGTGTCAACGCTTTGGCTTCCTGTGTTTTTTCTTGTTGTTTCCGAAACTGAAAAAACCTACATCGGAGAATGCTCCATGAGTTCATCGATCCAATATATAAAAATCTCCAAATAAACTTTTGGCGTCGTAAACAAATAACTGCCAAATACAAACTAAAAACTAATGGAGATCAAACATCACTCAAAATTCTACCAATCCAACCAAAATATTTTTATGGATTCGGTTTGCAGGCGAAGTTTTAGTAAACAACATTCACGTCAGATATATTTACAGTTACTTTAAAACATTTTGTATGCCCTCGGTCGAAAAATCTTGATATCTTTGCTTTAGCAAATGTCAATTGTATTTCACTGATACCGTCACGTTCGAGATATGCACAAAGCCGTTCCCACGACAGTCGGGTCTACGAAAACCGGAACAGACCCGGATTTTTATCCGGCCAAGGACTGTCAACTCGGCAGAATTCTGCCGTTACAACAACAACAACAACAGATATACACAAACGGAAATATCTACACTTTTATATTTGGGCGAGCTCAACACGTCCAACTTCCATTTTTCACTTCAAAGTATTGAACTCTGCCACCTGACTCTTTTAGTTGGCCTACTTTCCTTAAGTAATTGCGTGGACATGCAGTTCAAATTCATTTAATACCACACTTTTTYATGCCAAAGTTTTAAAATAGCTGTTTACGTTCGCGAGTGTTACGTCGACATGAATGTGAACACTGGCCACATTTCCTACTGAGGGTCTGTCTGTCTATCTGACTGCGCTGTACGTACGGAATGTTCAAGTTCTATTTAGAATACACAGAGTGTGCATTGTATATACGTATGTATATATTTCAGGTGAATTAGCGCATTCACGCCTTCATGAAAAAAGGCGGATAAAAATGCAAACATGCGCCGGTATTTTTAGACACCTGTTGTGCGTGAGTCGTGAAGGGATGTGATGCTTGTTTGGTTTGTAGGAAAAACTGTTCTGCAAGAGATTTGAAATTTTTTATAATGTTGTGTTACTTTCAATTTGGGGTGTATGCAGGGGCTTGTGAGTGAAGCCTCGAGTATAAGCTCTGTTTATTTCGCAATGTATCAAACGACTTTGAGAACTCAATTACTCTACACAATTCTGATTAAGCCTGTGTATTGTTCAACATAAATTTATGGTGAGTTCAAATTCATTCCAAACTATATAAAGTTAACTATAGTAGGGTGCTGTCGAGGACAACTTTAAAGTCGCCAAATAAATGGTGGAAATCCTCCCATTATTCACAGATATTTTCATGATCTTTTAAGAAAATTTTTGAACCTTAGTAATAATTTCTTAGTGCTTTTTATTAAATATTTTTTATTTGATTGTTTCGGTTTCTATCTTTTTTCAAAGTACAAAAATCCCATAAACCACGTTTAGTGAAACATGTTCCTACAGGGCATCCTATTATAGTAGATAGTGCACATGCAAGTACTTTCTATTTCGAAATTCTTTATATATTTTTTATGCGTACTTTATATAGTATACTTTTTTGTTCCCTAGCTTATTCGCTCCTATGCGGTGGCATCGTTGTCATCGTGTCGCCGGGTTTCGTTGTTTTATACCGAACTCATAAAGCGCATTCATGCATTTTCGCTATAAATTTTGTAATGGCTCATTCATGATTTAAGTTTAGCTGACTAATGTGTTTATTCAAACTTTTATATTTAGTACCACACTTTCACATTCACTCCTCGGTGCTGCTGCCAAAATATTTCTGGGGTTAAAGGTGTGGAATTTTTAATCGCGTTTTTGTTTGTATAAATTATGACTCCATAATTTTTATAGCTTCTCCCGAAAGTTTTCTGAAATTTTTCAATTTTAGAAGTTCAGAAAAAGGAATTTAAGCTCATCAAGTTTATTTTTAATAGGTTGGGAAAGTTTTTTTTAAGTTGATTTTTTCAATTAAAAGCTGAAAAATTTGGATTTTTTCATAAACAAGTTGGAAAAATTGGATTTTATATTAAAGAAAATTTCATTAATGCAATATTCAAGGTTCGCGTCTACCTAGTTTGAATAAACAAAAAAAAAACGGGTTTTTCAGATTTCGTTAGGTTATACCTTTAAACACAACAGACAAAAATTATCGATTGATATCTCAAATAGTTTTTGAGTTATAGGCTTTTGAAGTGAATATCCGCTCAGTTCACTCTGTTCCATCATCTCTAAACGGGGTTTTCTCAAAAGACCATTTGCTTGAATAATTATTCGTATGTATCCTGTCATTTTTTTCTGCATGTTCTGTATCGAATTCTCCATACCTGCCCTGCCTAATGCCCTGTTACTTTTTGACTTGATAAAAAAAAAAAATAGAACAGACCAAAACCGATAATTTTAGGTAAATTAAATTTTTTTTCGTCCGTAGGTCGTTGTACAGTAGTAGATATATTTTTTTAGGGTTCATCTACGGAGAAACTGATGCAGTGGAGGAAATAGTTGCAACTCGAAAATTATTTCATTTCTTTCTTAAAAATTGTACTTAAGTTAAAATATACCCTTAAAATATTAAAATAATTGATAAAACATTTTTTCAATCTTTTCATTAATTGAACATTTTTTTTTATCTTTTTTTTTAAATTTTTTTTTTAATTTTGCTTCTAAATTTCCTATTAATTTGGTTTGGTATATGTTTTTTTTTCATTTTTATTTATTATTTATAATGTTTTATAATTTTCAGAAATCGCTTCTTTTAGCTTGTCACACTAATTGTGCCCCTTAATTATTTATTTTTATTACTTTAAGTATTTTTTATATCAACTTTTTTATATAATTAAATTTTTATTACGTTTATTAATATATTTAATAATATATTTTTTTAATTTATTTATTTTTTTTTTTTTTTTAGTTTACATGTCTACTCCATAGTTTTCTATAATTACTATTTATAAAATTATTATCGTTTTATTTTCTTTTCCAGTAAATTCACCGCCTCGTATTATAAAACAACCTCCAACAGATGAACTGCTTTTCAAAGTCGCGGTACAAAATAAGGAAAGTGATAAACCATTCATCATCGAGTGTGAGGCTGAAGGAAAACCGGACCCAAGGTAGGCAAAAGTCAATAATAATTTCATAACTTTCATATAATTTGCTGACAAAGGGCACCCACAGAGTGCCCAAAGTCAAAGCAAAAACTTTTTTTTGACTTAATATTATATGAACTGTACAAAAGCACATCCACATTATTAATAAAGTGACCCACAATGCAGTCGCTAATTAAGTGTGTAGCTCACCACTTGTGGTGAGTAGTTGAAAAGAGGAGGTGTGAGTTGGTATGCCAGCGCCAGCAATTTTCGATGTCGAATTAAATTGCGATTAGCACAGCAGGAATTTACGCGATCGCATTGTTTTAATAAAAAATAAGTAAATGAAGGAATAGAAAGTAGAATAAAAAAAAATTTTTCTTCAAAGAAGCAATGCGCGGCATTTGAAATTTAAATTCATTATTTTCGTCGAATTTAAAAGATCTCACTGAATGATTTTTTTTATTTTTATTTTTTTAATATATGTTTTTAATGTTCTTTTGTAATATATATATTTTTAATTTATTTCTATATTTTTTAGATTTTTTATAATTTTATATATAATATATATATTGTTTTTGCTATCAATTAACTTTATTTTTACTCATACCCATCCCCTTGTATTGCTAAAGCTATGCTAAAGGGTATATTGTTTTGCTTTTGCTCCATTTTATTTACGAGCACTCAGCCGCCTGGGGAATGCGTGTTGGAGTAAAAATAATAAAAATAAATAAATGATTTAGTAACAATAGCATAGCATAGTAGATTCTTTTAGCTCTTCTAGCGACGCGATTTATTTTTAGTTACGCTGTTGGCGCAAAACAATTTAGTGGCTGTTGTGGAAAATCTGCCTAAAGAATTCAATTTATATGGGAAAAACATATTTTTTTTTTGTAATTCTTAATTTTATTAATTTTTTTTTTTATTAACTTTCCACACATGTTACTTCTAATTTTGACGAGGGCCTAAAAAGTTAAATTGTTTTAGAAATTTCGTAGAATAAAAACTAGAAACATCTGGCAGTAATATACATGCAATTGTAACAGGTCAATTGAACAGCCCCCAATTCATGGATTTTTATTATCGTTTTCAGTGACGATGTTGCATTGCCTTGGTGAAATAGCACTTTCGTTTGCCTCAAGTGCGTTCTTCCTTTTCAAGTTAGTCAATACAAATTATTCCATGCACATCCCAAAATACAGACGGCATAACTTGAAAACCGACTGTTGGGGTTTTTCCACGTTTTAGAACGAGATAATCGTGTGCAGTCCACTTGTATGACTGTCCGATCGATTCGAAGTGAAATGATAGAACCATGTTTCATTCACTGTCACTTATCGATGCAAAAACTAGAGGTTTTTACGCTAGAACATCTCCAAACACTGATTCGAATCATCAACTCGTTTGTTTTACGTAAAAAGTCAGCTCGCGCGGCATCCACTTTGTACAGAGCTTTCTCAAACCCAAATATATTTAGCATGCTGTGTCCAAATCAAAATGGCGGTCCTGAAAATGGCTGCTAAAACTCATCCGATTCGTAGATGGATGATCACATTATTTCTTGGGAAAGAATTATCTAAAAGGAAAAAACAAAACGTTTTCATGTTCTGTATCGAATTAGCTATGGCCTCAAGCAGAATGAAACATTTTCAATTAAAAAAAAAAGAAAAATGGCGGACTTTTGAATTTTTTTTAACCCTTTTTCACTTTTAATTGTTTATAACTTTTTTTTAAATGATAATGAATATTGCTGGTTCTGTTTGAAGCCATAGCCAGACATCTAAAGAGTAAAATGCCGTTTGGTTCATATCGATAAGTGCAATGGTTTTGAAATGAGAGTGTCACCATGCGAAAAAACGTGGTTCGGAGAAAATTCAGTTTAAGCAAAAGGCACGCAGTAGCTGCCATCGAGGGCGTTCGAGCGACTGGATTTCCCGCAGCGCTCCTCACTCTTTATACCGTCATCTTGGTCTTGCTGAACTTCGGGACTAATTGTATACTATTTCTACGAGTATACAGTGGAACCTGGCCTTAAAATAGACGCGCCTTTTGAAGGTTAGGGCTAACTAAAAATCATATGGATTTAATTCTAGGAGCGCCACCTATGGGTCAGGCCTGGGATCTTTCAATTGACCTGTTTATTGAGTTTAATAACCAAGAGGATAAGTTAAATAATAAAAATTTTTTTAATAGTTAGAATTCGTTTCAGTTTTCTTAAAATTTACCATAAACCGGCACAAAGAAAAATTATTATCACTCTTGATTTATGTACATATATACCAAAAATTAAAAATAAAAAAAAGATTTTCCCCTACCGCATCACCCTGATTTCAATTGTCATTCTAATTGCAGCCTGATGTAGATATACATATTTTTGTAAGTGTAATAATAATTGTAATTAAATGTAAATATACCCTCATATACATATTAGGCTAAATTCTTATACATACATACATATTATATATTATATATTCAAATTAATCATCAATAACTGTGCTTAAGCATAATTTCAATATTTATATACCATGACTTTTCCGAATAAAATTAAACTACATAAAAATAAACACATATGTACATGTGTGTACAAGCGTTTATATCATTGCTTATTTAAAAAATTTAAAACATTTTTCGTTCAAAATGCGCTTAATTTGTTGTAAATATTTTCATGGCAATCAAAATGAGGTCATCTTGCTGACTTTTTACAGCTTTGATTTACTATTTCAATTTATTTTTGTCTGCTGTTGGTTTTCGTTCTTTATTCACAACATATTTTCATATCTTCAGCAGCTTTTAATTTTTAGAATTTGAAATAGCTAAAATATTTTAGATATTTTTACCATTTTTTATTTGGATTTTTCCTCCAATTCCTTTATAACTATAAATTTAAGACACTTCAGTTTTCTTTCTACTATGATATTCACAAACCCCAACAGAATCGATATTATAAATATACTTTTTGTATCATAAGTATATAGCCCTACTTTTCTTTGTAATAAAGTGTAATCCCTTTTGAGGTTCCCTACTGAAAAAAACAAAACAACAGAAAAAAAAAAAAAAAAACGGCTGGCCGCGGCTACCACTCAGATGGTCCATCCATTGATCATAAATTTTCCATAACCCGTTCGAGCAGTTCGACTGGTAACTGGCGAATGACATGCATCACGCATGTTTCAAGGCCTAAATCCAAACGAGATTGTCCGCTTAGACTTTTTATATCCCCACAGGAAAAAGTCTAACGGTCTGATATCTACCGATTTCGGTGGCCAATCGACCGGGCCAAAACGTGAAATTGTCTGCTCATTCTCTCAATAAATCCATTGATTAATGTTATGTGTGGAAAGTTTCGCAGTCTTGTCCAAATATTCGGTTATCATATAACGCAATAACGGTTACGCTTTCATCGGCATCGTATTTAAAAAATATGTACCGATGATTCCATCGGTCCACAAATTAGACCAAATAGCAGGTCCTGAATCTTTCCAGGTTGCTATTCGTTCCAATTACGGCACTTTTGCGTGTTTACATACCCATTGAGCCAGAATGGACCTCGTCGCTGAACAAAATTTGGCTCGAAAACGTCTGATATTCTTGGAACTTTTCAAGAGCCCATAGAGTGAAGCGATGTCCAAAGGGGAAGGTCGCGCGGCTGCTCGATTTAAGATCTGGACGTAAAATGCGTCAAGCCGTTCCATACGTCAGTCCGAGTTGCTGCGAACCACGCCAAATCGGCTCTCTATGGCCTTCGTGTAAACTCTTTGCTACGGGTGCTACAATTTCTTCACTCTTTTCGGTCAAATATTATCCAATAATAAATGAGGTCTCAAGATGGGTGATGGATTTGGAGGGAATAGTATGATCAGTAGACCGACTATGTTGATCATAAGTTGAGCGAAGCGAGCGAAATGCGTTCTTTTCGTGAATTTTCGTAACGAAGTTGAACGATGTGTAAACTTTGTTTAGGCCAAAGATTTTCCATGATGAAATGCCAAACAATACTGTAGAGAGAAGAAGAAGGTTACTAACTGAATTACTACAATATTGGTATTATTTGGGATCAGGGTTGCCAAATTTTATTTAAAAATTGTGTTTATTAAAATTTTGAATTTAATTTTTTAACCCCCATATAAGGCTAAAATATTTTTTTTTTTTTAACTTTTAATCCGGTATTTTAGTTTACAAAAAAAATTAATTCAAATGTTAATTCAATTATTTTTAATGCTTTATTTGCAACCATGTTGTAGCTTATATTTTTCTCAACTGCATATCAAGAGACAGTAGACAGTTTACCGTTGCTGGTTTTTAATCTCCGATTAACTGTGTATGACATTTATGTTGCCTCCATTTAAAAGCATATTTCGCTTCCCACACACATATTTCCTACGCACTTCTTTCGCCATTCGCAATTTAATAAGCACTTTAGCCCCATTAAGATCTATCTGCTGTGCGTCCAACTTTGCAAGCTTATCTGTGCCACATCGCGAAATTATTAATAGATCCGCCATACTAACCATTACTGTCACATTTACAAGCTCTACAAGCTGCACAAGTGCGTGGTGCAGGCTCGTATATTTCACAGTTGACCGAAAAAAGCAGCAAAACAATTTCATATCTTTTTTGATTTTTATTTTTCAATTTCAAATTCACGGTCACAAAAGTTGCAACGCATTAATATTTGCACGATGTCTGGCATAATTTGTTGGTTTACCGTGAAGAGCAGACCATCGTGCGAACTGCAGCAAGGGGAACACGGTGTAGATAAACACATTTGGCTCGCTTGCCGCTGCGCCCACTGTACTACGACAACACACATGCCACACAAATTTCGATTAATCGCCACCACTGCTGCTGCTGATGCTGCTGCCACCGGCGACATGTTGCACATTGCTGCGGCTGTTGATTTTCGCCATCAAATTGCTGGCAGCGGCGGGTACTTGAGAGTACAATGCCGGCAACAACAATAACGACTACCGACAGCGTTCTACGCTTGGTGCAGCATGAGAAATCTGATTTGCTGAAGTGTTGCACACACTCTGACGCACGCTCACACTTTCCATATATACCCGCTGAGTGATGTAGTGATTTTGTTGTTGTTGTTGTTGTAGTTGTTGCTGCGGCATTTGCAGTTACTTGCCGCTGATTATTATTTTATTGCACTTGTGATTAAGTCAAGTGGCTGCAACATCATCAGACAACTGCAACAGCAGCAACAACAGCCGGCGCAGTGTCTGAATGCAGTCGATTTGTTAGCGTTGCAACACATACTCACCCATACTTACATTATGTGCCGAAGTACACGTGTAACGCGCAGTGTGTACATATTTATCTGCCATCGTGCTGTCATGAAACAAGTGGCAGTTGTTGCGGTTTTTGCATTGCATGCCAGACGCAGCCGCGAAAAACTGGCGTGTGGAGAGTTTGGGCGTCTTTAGAGAGAAAAACGCGCATTCTTGTTGCTTGTGCCGCCTGCCAACGTGACTTTTACAAATTGGCAGTGCTACAAGAAAATTGCACTTGCACATACTTCATGTGAATATCAATCTGGGATGTGTTAATACATATATATATATACAGCTGGTCTATATATATATGCGCTCATTAATATTTAATCTGATAACTTCTTGAAATTTAATGTCAAATGCAATTTCTAAGCTACAGACAAATTATATGACTGCTAAATACGCTGCGAAGCTGTTAGAACATGCTTGAAACGTATATATTTCTGAAAAAAATAATAGTAAATTTTCTACGCGAATTCTCGGTATCAGTTGTAAGCCTTTTACCATTATTCGAATCCACTTTGCCATATCTGGCTAATACCTAGTACGATTTCAATAACTTTTCGCCCACTAATGCTTTATAATTTAAAAATTGTGACCCGATAATCATAAAATGTTTTTAGTTAAGCTTGTTAAGAAATTGTATAGACGATGAAAAATTGTACCCACTCCTTATCTTTATATCCTAATTAGGGTATATTTAGGTTGTCAAAATGTTTGTAACACCCAGAAGCAAACGTCGGAGACCCTATAAAATGTATACATAAATCATATTAACATGTCTTCTTCTTCTTTCACCAATTCGAGATACCAAGTGCAGCCAGACCCTTCTCCACCTGATCTATTCCTTTGCTTCCCCCGGCGGGTACTGCGTCGTAGGGATGGTAAACTCGATTCCGATTCTACTCGAGAATCGAGTTTTCTCGTAAAATAATCGATTGTTCGGAATCGATCTTCAGTAGTCGCAGTCGATTAATAATCGATTCTTGACATTCCACTAGTGACTAGTTTCAAGTTATACATACCTCAGTATATACAGTAATAAACCTTTGCTTTGTTTGCATACATATACTCAACTCTAGAAAATCTTAGGGTGTTGTGTAATACTTTTTTTGCTACTTTCATGGTAATTAGGGTGTTGTATTAGCATTTAAGCTACATATAAATTTTAAATATGCTTCTGTTTTTAAGATCTGTCCCGGAAAATGTATGGTTTTCTTAAACTGACAATTATCTTAATGATCTTTTACTTATTTGAAATTTATTTAAAAACCTATTTTATTAAACGTGTTTAAACAACTTGAATTTAAAAAAAAAATTATATGAAATGTAATGTTCTTCGTACATTATTTATAGACAAAAAAATATAATTGTTTTTAACTATTTTTGTGTTTTATTTAATCGATTTGAATTATTCATTCAATTTATGCCATGTGATTTAATAAATAAATTTTTGTCCTTTTAATTTAAAATCGATTAAAATCGAAAGAATCGATTCTTGCGCTCGATTAATCGGTTCTTAGAATCGAAAAATAAAAAAAAATAATCGGAATTGAGAATCGATTCTGTAAACAATCTATCCATACCTACTGCGTCGAATACTTTCAGAGCTAGAGTATTTTCATCCACTCGGACGACATGACCTAGCCAACGCAGCCACTGTCTCTTAATTCGCTGAACTATGGCAATGTCGTTGTATACCTCATACAGTTCATCGTTCCATCGAATGCGATATTCGCCGGTGCCAAGAACCATAAATCTTGCGCAGAACCTTTCTCTCGAAAACTCGTCGACTCATGAGATGTGTAATCGTCTATGCCTCTGCACCATATAGCAAGACGGGAATAATGAGTGACTTATAGAGTTTTGTTTTTGTTCGTCGAGAGAGGATTTTACTTCTCAATTGCCTATTCAGTCCGAAGCACCAATAGGACCTGTAGGCAAGAGTTATTCTGCTTTGGATTTCGAGGCTGACATTGCTGTTGGTGTTAATTCTGGTTCCAAGATAGACGAAATTATCTACGACTTCGAAGTTGTGACCGTCAACAGTGCCGTGTGTCGCGAGTGCGACGTCTATTTGTTTGATGACAGGAGATATTTTGTCTTGCACTCGTTCACTACCAGACCCATTTCCTTATCCAGTCTGAAGGTAGCAGGACTAACGGCGCGTATTATTTTATTTATCTGTCTGTCTGTATATACGCAACTCGTATCTTAGTTTTTGAGATATCGTTCTGAAATTTTGCACGCGACCTTTTCTCTCAAGAAAGCTACTCATTTGTCGGAATCACTGATATTACAGCATGTAGCTGCCATACAAACTGAACGAATCAAATACTTGTATGGAAAGCTTTGTCCTTTGACATGATATTTTATTGAAACTTGGCATGGGTTGTTATCCAGGGCAATAGTGTAATCTCTGAAGAAATTATTCAGATCGCATGACTTTAGTATATAGCTGGAATACAAATTGACCGATTGAAATCAACTTCTTGTAAGCATTGTATTTGTATATTGTATTGGTATTAGCTTCAGTGTCACTCTTTTTTTTCTCGTGGCTTTTTCGAGTAAAATTGTGTTTGCTACAGTTTACTTGTTTGAGTCTGAAATTCGCCAAAGTGCATTTTTCGACGACCAAACGAAGTGGTTAGCTTAAATGACTAAATGAAAGTTTTCTACTTCATCTTCTCAATGTAATAATGAATCTTAATAAATGACAGGTCGTCCAAGCCTCAGGTTAATGAGGAAATCAGTCAAGTTGCTGTTCAGTGCAACTGAACCGGATTTCCCCTTTTCTTTGAGTTGTTAGTTTTGCTTTATGTGGCGAATATGTTTGATGAAGCGCCTGTGAAAGTACTTTTTTTGCTTTTATAAACTATAATTAATTTGACTTTATTTGTGATTTTCAGTTCACAACTTCTACTACGAAGCTGTAAATATCTCGATAATGCAATTATTGCCGGAATGCAACGCTAATAACACTTACAGCAAGCATACGTCAATAATTTAACCGCAACTCGTTTTGAAATTTCTTCCGTCTGTTTATACTCACAAAAGTGCAATATCGACGCCGGCTTTGTATTAGTCTTTAAAACTGGACAAGCTTACGGCATACTGACCAAATAGTAGGATTTGATACTGTGGAAAAATGTTTAATGTAGATATTAAACAAATATTGAGTTCATTGTTTAGTAGTAGTTGGATACGATCATGTGATAATTTTCCTAATCAAACTGAAGTTTATTATTTTTTTTTGCATACAAATTTAAAATGAGTATTTATTGGGTATTGTCACCTAAAATGCAAAACAACTTATCAGCAAAAAATCGAAACTGATTTGCTTTATTGCTTACGATTTACTGTATCATATTACATACATGTATGCATCAAATTTTAAGCTTCCGCTATCAGGTATAACCAATATATAACTGTTATCATAACCATTTTGTAACCAAAACTGAAATTTTATTTCAATATGAGTGGTCTCTATTACATCATTTTTCTTTCGTCTGTAAACTTATGACAAGTAATGTTACGTTATTTTGCATTTTGGGTGACGATACGTGTGATGAATATAAAAAAATAAATTCGTTTAGTAAAATTTATTAAAACCTTTTTTTTTTTGTTTGGTTTAAGTTAAATAATAGTATGACTTCCTCATTGAAATCACCTTATCTGTAATGTTTCTCTCAGATTACTTAAATTTTTCGATAACGCACTGTATACCTTTTTAAGACCCAATATATAAGAGCAATAGCAATTTTCAAAGTCATGGTAAACTATTTACCGGTCAACATATCAGACAACTTGCCAACAACAAACACGTTATGTACACCGTAAAGTCATCGTCTTCGTTCAGCCGGCGAGATGTTACCCAATAAACTATTTGGTTATTGCTCTGTTAGATCAGGCGATTGAAGCGATATTTAATAAAATCAACATTTTATATTAATCGAATAGTAAATTTTTAATAACTGTCCTCTTTAACTTTTGTAATTTCGGATGAGGTGAACCTTTATTTAAGGGGTTGCATGGATTTCATGGGGTAAAAACAGAGTTTTTCAAAAATTTTTTTTCTCAAATAAAAAAATGAAATATTAGAATTTTTTATTGTTACAAACATACACTATTAATAAAGAAATTACCCCTCAGATAAAAGATGCACCCGCGTCCAAGTTGCAAATTTAGGACAATATTTTTGAGATGTAGTAGAATTTGATAAGATAATAAAAAAATTATAATTTTTTGAAACCCGTAAACACATGTAACCGCTTAATAATATTTGGGAAAACTGGAATTCGAACACATTTCGAAATCACAAAAAAAAAAAAAATATAAAATCTCAAATTTCAAACACCGAGCTAAGTAACATTCCTCTTTTAAAAGATATTCCTTTAAAATTAAAAAAGTCGGCATGTAGTATTAGAGTCTATTGGTAACAAAGAAAAACAATGATTTTTACTTTATACTCAGATTATTATGTATTTGAGAATTACATAAATAAAA
This sequence comes from Bactrocera latifrons, assembly GCF_001853355.1. Taxonomy (NCBI): domain Eukaryota; kingdom Metazoa; phylum Arthropoda; class Insecta; order Diptera; family Tephritidae; genus Bactrocera; species Bactrocera latifrons. The sequence goes on from NW_017534808.1 coordinate 266,621, forward strand.
TTTTGTTAAAACAACGTAGAGAATTATCGAGACTAAACTAGACCTACTACATAAAACTGAATTGGCCGCCAACAAAGAGGGCTGACTGGTAAAACCAGCTCTTGTCATACTCATCACCTATTCATGACCATGTAGCAATGGCAGTATAGTGTGTATGAAGGTGATCATAGAAGGTGGTGGGGGACGCAAAGGTGTGGTACTCTTATCCATTGGCAGCTTAACGAGCGCCAGCATCGCCAGTCTCTCACTATATTCTCCGTGCGGTTCGCAAGAACAACTTGTCTGCCTTTGAATATTTTATTAATGACAGCAGAGTTCTTCGTTTTATGTGTCGAGCCAATACAAGAATTGTACACAGACAGAAAACAAAAAAGAAAAATAAACATGAATAAATAATAAAAGCAATAAAAACTGAGAAGAAGCGAACGATGGAACTACAAAACTACGAGCCAATAAACGGCGGCGAACTGAATGAAGTTAATTCGGAAAAGGTTACGTAATACGTTTACGTGTTTATATAACATGCTTGGACGGAAGACAACGGGTTGGCATTTATGGTTACATATTTGCATACATACATACAAACATTCTGATCTGCCGTGTTTAGCTTGATGTGAAAATTCCTTTACATAATCTGCCGCCTTTTGTCGTAACATGCTTGTCAATTACGTAAACTGAAGTAGCAGTTATTTTGCTCTTTTCCTCAATCCATACACGTTTATTAAATATGCTTTTTTATGTATTCATCACAAACGCCATTCACTTATTTAGATTGCCGCCGCATAATGGTGACCACAAAAACCGTTGGAAAAGCGCTGCGTAGCGGTCGAAAGGCCGTCCAACTAACGACAATATCAACTAGTGGTGCCGCAGTGTGTACACTCGACTATGTATGTATGTATGCAGTTCGTTTTTGTGGTACACGAGAAACTTGAAACGTTGTTTTTCCTTTTTCTTTACCTTCTCTAACTCGCTAGTCCACGAAATGCAGTTCATGGAAAATTCAATGTTGCAATTTATGCGTATGTAGTGATATTCGCGTATGTATACTCTCATTTGGCGGCAATCTAAACGCCGTAAAACGTCAAACATCAACAACCACAACCGCAGCTACAACCACAGTCACGGCAAAAGATTAATTTCCCAATTTACGACAACTCGTCACGAGTTGCGAATGTAAACGAATTCGTACAGTTACCTGAAATGGGTTACTAGCAGTGAATTCTAAGGCTGAGAACATAGCAGAGCGATGTGTAGTGCGTTGCAGTATGAACAGAGATGTTATACCTAAAAATAAATCTGGATTGTTGTATTTATGGTATTCTTATTTCCATGTTTTATTATTTTATAAGATTTGTTGATTTTGACTTAAGTTTTCGGAAATATTATGACTTGTTGAATATCGAAAGCGTTTCTAAAAATTTTACCTAAATATAAAATTTCTTAGCTGTTTTCAAGACGAGTTCTTTTTTTAACGATCCAAACAGGGTTAAATCTCCGAATAATAACCTTTTTAAGGATGAAATCTAATTTAATTCCGCTAGCGTAAAACCGGCTGTTGTGAAAATGGCATGACAAGTGCTCTTATAGACTATCTATAACGTTCTTTTATACCAATGCCAGTGTAGCGGTCAATATATAAAAATTGCCATAGCAATCGATTCATTTATGACTAATCTTCAAAGTTGGTGTTTTTGCTCTACTATGTGTTTAGCCTTGCTCACTTTCCAGCACCGCAAAGCTATTATCTTGCAATATTGGTTTATTTACTTTGCTAATGGCAATTGCCAATCTAGTACATGGATGTTCCTGCACTCAGGATGCGACAGTGAATTTGCCAATCAAAAGCGTAAATAGATACATTTTCAGTGTCTCTCTATAGTCTTAGTTGAAGTATGTGACATTGGAGGAGAGCTGTAGACAAAAACTTTTTTCCAATATGTTATTGACCTGTCGCTAGTTCATCTTTTAGTATATCAATTTCCATTAGTCAATGTCAAAGTTGCTAAGGTTTGTGTTGTTTTATGCACTGAAGTTAGATTAGCTTGGGTGTGAATTTAAAGTGGGTGTGGACTATTTTAACTCAACCGTTGTTAAATTCAGTTTTTTATTTCTAGAGTACTTAATAGTTTAGGGAAATTTGAACTTTTTTCTGTCTTTAAATATTAATGAAAAAATTTTCGGATTTGGTGTGTTTCAGAGGTACAATGGAAACGGTTATTTTTACGATTTTTTTAATATAAACAATTGTTTCTTTCAAAAATATAATATGTCATATCAAAGATACATACATATGTTTCCTGAAATTTTGATATAAAAATGTTGAAAAATCAGCCGTTGAGACCTCATGGCCCTAGGTGTCTCAAAAAAAAGTACTCTCGCTGTGAACAGCATAACTTATTATTGGTTCAACTAAAATTTTAAATCCGAAGTTATTCCGTTAAGACATATAATAAATCTTGTGTTTGAACGATTTTAAAACGAAATTAAATATCATTTTTTCTCAGACACTAAACAAAAAATCTCATTTTTTGATTAAATTTCCGAGATTTATTGGCTTAAAAAAATAAGTTGTAATAAAAAAATATAAAAAATCCTTCGTTCAATAACTAGATAATTGTAGTAGATAGTTATTTTAAAGATGTGTACACAGTTCGATCAGTCCATAACTTTTCAAGAAATCGTATCTACCGACTTTAAAAATGGAGTTTTGAGAAAAACGCATTTAAAGTTTTAAGTTGAAACCAACGTGGCCTGATTGGCGGAACTTCCGAAGGGTCTATCTCTAAGAATTTTACTGGAATCGATTTAAAATTTTGGGAGATTAATTTAAACATATTGATTGTAATATTAACACTAGATTGCCTAAGCAAGTCATTTTGACTGCTTTCGAATTTCAATTTAAAAAATAGCGATTTAAATAATGATATAGCTTCTAATAATTTGGGACTTTGTCTACAACATATAAATGGATTAATTAATCATTGTTTTTGCCCCTCCTTCACTCCCAATATATATATATATATTTATTATATCTACATTGCCGAAAGATAGTCATTTTGACTGCTTTCAAGCAATAGAGGTATAAATAAGCTCCCGTCTTTCTAGTGTTAATAAGACAAGGAAAAAATCGATTTTTCGAAGTGTTCAAGTCTACGAAAAAAGTGAATTTTCCATACACTTAAACGAATTTTGTTTCAATTTCCGACGTCATATTCGTAAACCCACGTCTCGACATCAGTAATGATGTGTTTGATGATGTTCTCAGCAACGCTGTCAAGCCTATATTTTGCGAACTTCTATATGTTCTTTTTGCAAAGGTTTCAGATCATTTTATACGACTCTAGGTTTAATTTGTTTCATACCAAAAACATAAACTAAAATGTGTTTTTCTGACCTTCAGCTTTGCGCCACTGAAATATTTTTGTTCGTGATAACGTAGGTTCCCCAAATGATATCTGTTACAAATTCAATAAATCTGTAGCCTTAAATCCATTTGAACACACAAAATTTTTCGTCGTAAAACTTTTTTCATGTAAAAATCCCACAAAAAAATCCTAAAGCGATTCGGTTTCTGCGTGTAGTTTATTTGGATCAGTGCGGGTCAAATTTGATCAGATGGAATTATCGTATAGCTTTGCGAAGTCTATCTTAAGATTGTCCGATTCATTACTGCCAGTCTCTTCGAGGCGAGCGGCTAAACGTGCAGTGTTTCACCAGTAGGTAAAGTAAAAGTATCAGTTGGTTTGTTTTACACCCAACAAAATTGAAGACCAAACGATTTATGAATATATGGCAAGGAACGTTCAACTAACTTTGGGAACCTTAGGCTGAGGACATACAACATACTGTTGCAGTGTTGAGAATATTCGAAGAAACATTTTTACTGATTGTAATTCTGTGGCTCTAATTCTTCTCGCAAAAAATGTCAAAGGTAATAACTCGCCAAAATAAAAAAATGTTTGTGGCTCATAAAATTTGGTTTAATTATATAAAGTGTAGGTCTATAAAATATACAAACCTTAAAATATTTAATTAAATTTTATAATCGTCTAAACACTTTTATGAAACCTACATTTTACGTCACCTTTCGCTTCACCCTTCCATCCAGAAACTTCATAAAACTTTTCATTTACCCCAAATGAAAAGCAACTAGGTGCCCCTATAATGGTCCTCTCAGTGAGTGCCTGCCAACACGCCAAATGAATGTGTACCTACGAACCTAACTGTTTTAATACACAATTGCAGAAATGTGAATTTTCACAATCACTCCGCGTTATGCAAGCGATTTGAGGAGTAGCCATACCGGCATGCCGGCACTTTATTCTTGTTGCTATTGCTCTACTGCGGCAAGCGGCGCATTCAAATCCGTTCTCGCGTAAATGTAAACGAACTGCCACAGAATACAGCGAAAGAATGCAAAAAATTAAGTGAAAAATAAATAAATAAAAATTCAACATGAAAACAGTAAATCCTACTTTACGAGCACAACCACCTTTGCCGGCTGCCCTCAGGCACACAACGACGAATAATGCCTGCCTGTGTGTATGTGTGTTTAGACATGATTTTCAAAGGATTGCAAACGCCCTCGCCACATACTGGTTTATATGTACATATGTATGTACATATTACATATTTACCGACTTTCGTACGTGCCTCCACTAATTTGTATGTGAGTACGTGCGGAGTTGTAACATTTCCCACCTGCCACGCCATGGGGGTCGTCAAGGCAAGCCTACGAGAACCACTGACTCAACGGTGGGCAAAACATTAAGCAACAACGTACAACATGACTGCGTACAGTTTTTGCAACAGAGATAGAGCAGCATCCGTCCTAGAACGGAGCATCCACAAGACAATAATAACAACAGTCTTACATGGCACTGGGGAGTCTGCGCACCGTTATTTGCTTTTTCACAATCTACATATTGCGCTGTTTATAATTTTTTGTTTTTTATTTCAATTACGAGGGTAGTTTGAATCCAATGGATTTTGGTCATCATAACTTTTTTAAGTAAAAAAAAAAAAACAAAAACCTAACGCAACCTCTTTCGGGCTTGATGAAAACTGAAACGTTCTTTTTCATCCCACAGCAGAGCCTTAGACTGGAGTTTATTTTTTTCTTTGATAAAATAAATTTTCTTTAGCATATAATTGGAAGATTTGCAATTGAGTTAAAACAATTTTACTTTTGATAGGTTCTTATCTTTTGCTTTGCTGTCATAGACACCGATTACGCGATTATGGCCGAGTTAAAAACAGCGCGCCAGTCGTTTCTTCTTTTCGCAACGTGGCGACAATTGGAAATTGCAAGCGAAGACAGGTCCTTCTCCACCTGTTCTTTCCAACGCCGTGGAAGTCTTCCTCTTTTTCTGTTTCACCAGCAGATAGTGGGTCGAATACTCTCAGAGTTGGAGTGTTTTCGTCTATTCGGACGACATGACCTAGCCAGAGTAGTCGCTATCTTTTAATTCGTTGATCTATGTCAACGTAGAAGTATATCTCATCGTTCCATCGAATGCGATATTCGTCGTGGCCAACTCGCAAAGGACCATAGATGTTTCACAGAACTTTTCTCTTGAAAACTAGTAACGTCGCCTCATCAGATGTTGTCATCGTCCAAGCCTCTGCACCATATAGCAGGACGGCGATAAAGAGTCACTTATGGAGTTTGGATTTTGTTCGTTGAGATAGGACTTTACTTCTCAATTGCCTACTCAGTCTGAAGTAGCACCTGTTGGCAAGAGTTATTCTGCGTTGAATTTGATAGGTTCTTTACCAGTGCCAATATAAGAGATCTAGTTATGATGCCTATATGCAGTTAAAGTCTTCCCACGAATTTCATGTCCAATCTACAATATTATATTCTAATATGTCGGGAGCCATTCATAGGCTCTTTCTTATAAGTATGAGATGTTAATATTATTTCTTTACTTAATGCCAAGGATTTGGAAAAACTTTGGCTTTTGGCGAAAAGTGGTCTTTCTTTCTTGTTTACTATGATCAAAATTTTGTAGGCASTATTGTTCTTTCAAACTACCCTATTAACTAATTTTATTTTATTTTTTTTTTAATGTTTAGCTGTTTTTCCTTTTTTTTCATTTTTGTTTCTCATTTTTTGGTTGCCAACTTTTGCTGTTATTTGATTGCAATTTGTTGCTCTGCGTTCGCATTTCCCAGCGCTTAGATACTAGTTTTGGATGTTTTTTTTTCACTTGTTTTTTTTTCCGGCCAATCCCATTAGTAGAATTGTTTTTTCGGCTGCTACAACAGCTTCTCTGTACTCGTGTAACCGCAGCGGTGTGCCAAAACGTACCTGCCACATACCTGTCTTTAATGGAAATGCATTCCAAATTTGTTGTCTCAGTGGAGATTGACACATTTTTGTTTTTTGTATACATTTCGCTGTTTTCCATTCAAACAAAAGGTTATCCAATTACTTTTTCGAAATATTTTTTATTTCTTTCCACTTTTTAGTATGAATTTGTCGTTCAACTGAAATTCAGTTCATTTTTCAATCATACCTAAAGAAATTAAGTGGAGTAATTGAGATGCTATTGAAAGCTAAATAGATCAACAAAATAAACAAGCAAATGTTGGTGAAATTTGGCATGGTGAGCTGATCTTGATTTCAACTTGCTATTATATTTTCTTAAGGGGTTACATGGCTTTCCTCGGTTAAAAAACAGGATTTTTTCAAAAATTTTTTATATAAAAAATATATATGGTGAGCTGATCTTGATTTCAACTTGCTATTATATTTTCTTAAGGGGTTACATGGCTTTCCTCGGTTAAAAAACAGCCTTTTTTCAAAATTTTTTTATATAAAAAAATATATATTTTAGATTAGATTTTATTGTTACATTTTTAAACTCGACGATTGCCACGCCATTTCCGGTCACCCCTCGGAAAAATTGCGGTCGAGTTGGCAGGATCTTTCAGAATCATCTAAAGTGAAAAAATACCCGTTTTAGTTAAAGCCTTAGCGTAGAACCTGAACGAAGGAAAAAAACTTGAAACTGAATTTTTAGCGGACATTTTTACAAAAAATGAAAATTTCGTTCAAGTCCTTAAGAATCCTATTTCAAAGACCTGTGTAAAATTTCATGAAGATCTGTTGAGTAGTTCTCGAGAAATCTTGGTAACCGACTAGAAAAACACAGTTTGAAGAAAACGCGTTTAAAGACGACGCACATAGCCTAGCTAGCCTCGATCGCACAAGTTCCGAAACTATTACTCGGATCAACTTGATAATTTTGGACAATATTCTAGAAGTGTTGTATACCTTTGGTCTTAATGTTGACTGAATGTCCAACAGGATCCGTTTGCTTATCTCCAGGCATTTACTTCATTTTTAACGATCCGGTGCAGAATTTCGGTAATAGTTCGTTGAGTGTTGTTTTCGAACTTATTGAGCTTTGCTGGTTGGTTGTTGTACATTTTTGATTTAAACTGCAAGAACTTGGCCGTCATTTGACTTGATTTATCAAAATTAACGATTCGCCAAACTTTGCACGTAATGTATCCATGTTTAGTCGCTAAACATGAGGCGGCGCACCATCTTGTTGGAAATAAAAAATCGGAGAAAAAGTGGGTCAAAAACCTACACCGCTCGATATTGATGGTAACGACATTTCGAAATATATATGGCTCGATGATGCTGCCATACCACAATATGCACTAATTTTTGAGGAATTACGTTTCCTGAACTACACGAGGATTTGACTCAACCAAATAGCGACAATTTTGTCTATTTTGAAGCCATTAAGCCAGAAATGCGACTCATATGAGAAGATTTTTTTGGAAACTTTAATTTGCGTAATAATTTTAGACAATTGCCGAAGTAAAACGTGACATGATGAAAAGGCAAATCTTATTGAACACACAGACAAAATTTTACATAAATACGTAAACAAACATCCATCTCTATTGCTAGACGCTTTATAAATACCGTTAATGATCGAAGGACTAGTAAAATTTTTGATTATCGTCTAATGTCGGTCCTCCGTTTTTTGTGGAAAAATGTACACTTCAGAGTGAATAAATAAATGGAATGTTTTATCAAATATTTTCCTTTGACTATAACCCGCAAAATATATTAAGAAGATTGTGTGAAACTATCAAACCGTTTCAGAGACTTTTTCCTCACCAACTCTGAAAACAGTGTTTCGAGAAAACTATCTTACAAATACCCTCAAATATCAAAACCTATTTCCCTGATCGACTTCAAAATTTCAGATAATATTCTGAAATTGTACATATTCTCCCTTATTGGGGTAGACACCGCTTACGCGGTTATAGCCCGAAGAGGTCTCTCTTGAGAGACTTTTTTCTACTTTTCATTCGGGGTGGTTTTTCTTTACCTAAACCCAGTGCACAACCCTTTTCACTTTAGGTCACCTTCAAACAGATGGTTTGGGCTACCCAAAGAATTCTTGGTCGAAGACCGGAAGTTGTAAGCTGGTTGAGCCATATGTAAAAGAATTGTTTCTAGTGTTGTTTTCTGACTTCCGTAAACTTCTACACATGACTCCATCTTCTGCAAATACCAAATCGAACATACATATTGGATATGGATATATAGTATGTACCTATATGCAATATATGATAGGTATGAAATTCATAAAGAGATATAACCCCTGAATGAAGAACAGTGCAAAATTAAAAATGCTTACCGTTATGAATTTGCAATTATATTAATGAAAGTTCAGCAAAGCAGTATTTCCCGACCGTTCCAAAAATCTTGTTACAGGAGTCTTTAAGTAACAAAAGTCATTCCTTAATATTCACACCGGGTATTATTGAAATTTAATTAGAACTTGTATCTAAACTGAGTATATATAAAGAGGGCGTTGTAAGAAACTCTACGCAATAACAATTTTTCAAATCCAGCAGCACGCCACTCCATATTCCGTTAGAAAATTCATAACCGAAAATTATAGCACCCATAATTTGTTGGGACACCGCTAGAACCAGTTCCAGTAACCCCATCTGGTTGCTAACCAAAAACGCCAACACAAAATTATAAGCAACGAAAACTGAAAGAAAAAAAGAAAAAACGAAAAACAAAAACAAAAATCGACGGTGGAGTTGGCAAATATTCATTGTTTTTATATTCATACCTCTAACTCATTATATATATGTATGTATATGTGGTATATGCTATATACATCGAAATGCGCTTATGAAGCGGTGACGGCGTGTATGATGTCATTGAAATACGTTGCCACCATCAGCACCCACCGCATGTTGTCATCGCTTTTGTCTGTCATTAACGCCAAAACAAGTTTAGTGTAGCGAGTGGCTGCACTTTTTGTTTTTGTTGTGGCCATAACTTAAAGCAAATGTACAAATATTATAATTTGTTTTGTTTTTGTTTTTGTTTTCCGAAATACTTTAGCATTGTGTGTTATTGTTCGTTGTGGTGTATGGTATAAATTACGCGCACGAAAAAACGACAACACACGAAAATTGGTGCGTGAAATTGAAAGCCAGCGAAAAAAGTCGAAAAGCCGGCAAAACGACAACGAAAATATGACACAATAATCGCGACAAGTGAAACACTCAAATTTCCTACATATTTAAATATATTTTTATTTTCATGTGATTTGTGATTTCTTTCTATTTTTTATCTACCATTACCACGAACTAGTGTTACATACATATATTATAATATAAACCAAACCAGTTTTTATTCTATTTGGGTGAGGTGAAGTAATGAAAAACCTATTTGCCTTTGTCATTATAGGCTATTAATATTAGAAAAGTGATCTCTGGTGAATTATTTGATTATTGTAATTAATGTAAAATTATATCAATAAAATAAGAGTGTTTGTTAGCTTAGTAAAGCTCTCGGTTTAAAACTATTATAATACTTTATTAATACCTACAGTACCGTTCAACTAATTGGACCCGAAAGCGTTTGTAGTAATGTTGTTTTGATATTTTGAAATACACATATGTTTTTCGTCGGTCAGCTAGAAATGTATTTCCCCAAAAAATATTGCTTTTGAAGTTATGGCACCGTCGCGAAAAAACACATGTATTTCAACTCTCGGTGTGTTTGAACACGTGCTTTTTCGTTTTTTTTTTTTTTTTTGACAGTTAAGTGGATTCACAAATCTTGTCCCTTTAGCTATATTGTTCTTCGCATACCACTCAACTACCGACTTGCTACAATAGCATGACCCCAAACCAGGCCAAAAGATGTGGACACATCGAGCCGTCTTTTGAATGGCAAAAGCAGTTTTTGCAAACACTCCTGGATGTATAAATCAGTGTTGGTTCTTCCAGTTGTAACACTGCTTATTTTACCACAGCTACAAATTACTTGCAAACCAAAAATTTCTTTGGAAACTTTGTCTTTTTTTCTTAAACACCTCTTGGACATTTGCTCTATGATCTGCAAAATAAAAATAAACACCTGGAGACTGGGAAAAGTCCACAAGCGCATACAACATCCATAGTACAGCAGTCAAAATTTTTTACGAAATGATGGATGCTGTTCTTTTTGTAATGCTTGTCTGGAACTTCTGAAATTTATACGACTTCAGCTCTTCCGCCTTTTTAACTTTTATGGTAATAGTTTCAGAATACTGTAGTTTTACCGCTTCTTTTCTTCGCGATATCTTGGGATTTTTCGTAAAAAGCGCTATTACCTTCCTAACTACGTCCGGATTCTTAAAACCGTTCGTCCTACCACTTCCTTGCTTACTATTGAAGGTCAAATCTTTGCTGAACGTTTTTACAACACGCGATTGGTATTTCTGGAAACATTTGCTTTTCTAGCAATTGCTTTCATAATCCAATTTAGACTGGCGTTATAAAGACGACTAATTTTTTTGCGCACTTCTCGTCGACTACTCATTTTGAGAGCAACACGTATCAAATTTTATTGAAACTTGACAGGAGCATTGGTTTATATTTTGCAAAGCCATCTTCATGTGAAAAAAATTGCAAAACTAAATTTGAGATTTTATCGTGCGCAATCCTTACTGCATAGAGTCAAACAGAATTACGGACACAATTGTATTGTTAATGTGAGGTCTGGTGATGTATATGAACTAATTTTATTAGAACTGCTTAAAAATCACTTGAAAGAAATATTGATCTCATATTACTTAGGGTCTGGAAAAGAATAGGGTTTCGCTAATTTATAGATAAGAAATAAGCTGGTACTTGTCAGAGGCATTCTTTTCGACTAAGTTTCTCTCGTTAACTGAGTTAATATTTGTGTTATCTAATGTAAACTAGAAAAAGTCAGTATTATTCAAAACCCGATCTATAAAAATTTGCTGTGATTATGATCACACGTTTCCCCTTTCATATTTTTCTAGTACTTTAGTAGTGACCAAACAATCGCTCGAATATATTGTGAATCATTGTGAAGTATGTAATTTTGTATTTGCTCAAAAAGTGGGCGATCTGAGCCCTATTTTGAAATTGGTCGCTAAAAGGGATTAAACAATTATTTTTTATTAATTTAATAAATTGTATGCCTTGGTAATCACTGTTCAAATAAGTGTTCTAATTTTAAAAACTTTAAACAATGCTTTTAGATGGGAAGTGTATGTGGTTACTAGACTTTTCCGCACCGTCTCAAATGCTGGCGATTTAAGAATCAACATGTTACCAGAGCGTAAATTCCAATAAAATCCACTTTCAATTACTATTAAATTTTTAAATAGCTCCTTGACTAAGAGTATCATAATTATTAAGAAAAATATTTCAATTGAAAGTCCCAACAATCAGCTTGCAAGAAATTGAAAATGATTCACACCAAGAAGCATTATGAAATTAAGCAACAGATGAAGAATGCTCCAGTGCATACATTATGTGCTTATACATACAATTATTCTTCTATAGTATATATACATAAGTATGTATAGCGAATAAAGAAAAGTGCTAAATTTTAGCAAAAAATAATTAAAGACAAATGACAATGGGCTCTATACAAAAAGAGCAAAAACAACAATAACACATAAATTATTAATAACAACAATTCACCATACAATGAGACAAATATGAAGTCATAAAGTCAAAATACCGACTGCTTGTGATGTCATACGTATTCACTTTTATGAGACATAAATGTTTGTGTTAATTAGTTGTTGCTTTTCAGTTATATTTGAAATGGAAACAGAACTAACTGGTGTAATAATTTTAAATCACTGGCACTGATTTTAATTCGAGATTTTGTTGCTAAAAGTAGTATTATGGCTTAAGTATAAATAACACTGATTCAAATTCTTTTAAGAGAAACCCGTGCTAAAACTTGGATTGCCTGCTTTTCTTATTAAGAAAAAATGTTAACCCATTATACCCTTCAAAAGTGCATTTCTCATAGCCCAAAAAAACGTGGCTAAATCTACTCAGCTCGTCGCATTGATACATTTTTTAATATCGATTATAGGCTCCAATTGGAGATTCCAGATGTAGCCAGATCCTTCTCCACCTGATCTTTCCAATGGAGTGGAGGTCTTCCTCTTCCTCTGTTTCCCCGGCGGGTTCTGCTTCGAATACTTTCAGAGCTGGAGTGTTTTCATCCATTCGGACGACACAACCCGGGAAGCGTAGCAGAACTATGTCAATGTCCTCGTTTTTCTTTTCGTTGGGCGAGTTTTTTACGTGGCGGTTGCCAAACCCAGCAAACAACCCTGGGAAGGCGAAGTAAAATAATACTTTCTGGCCTTTCCCAAATATATGGGGCAACCATGTGGTTAAGATCTCTACAAATAGAGTAAAATTAGCCTTACTGAGGGCGAAGTGCTCACTTGGACCTCTTGCAGTTCACCTTCAGCCAAAAAGATTTTACGACAGAAGTAATAGTAGGCAAGCATCCATGAAGCCAATACTAGAACTAACGAGACGAGCGGAAGACCGTTTCATTCCCATTCTACTAATAGTGGGACTAGGGTCTAGAACCAAGCTCCATTTATAGCAGCACTATTGAAACAACTATAATTTATAAAGCTAAAAGTATTTAATTTCTTTAAAAATCAGAATAACGTTCAATGAAATGTTCTGAGTTTAAAGTGAACTTAATTTGGGGATCACGCCACCCGCACCAACATAGATTGAATAGATAATAATTATGATTTTTATGTTTTCTAATCAATCTATAATCTTTTTAGCACAACCAGCTCAGCATTCTTCTGTTTTTTGTATTTTTGACTCGAGATCTTCTTAATTTTCTTAATTCCCATGCTCAATAGGTCAACATTTCCGCACGTTATACGTACATTCAATTGGTTTAATTGGCACGCACAGCCACCCGCAGCCAACGAAAACAGTGCTCGGAGCGAGCGCGAACGGCTAACGCGACTGTGAACAGCACATCTCACCCTTTGCGAACTGAGGAACTGACGCGAAGCATGTCTGACACACTTCCAGCAATGCCAGAACTGATTGATCGCCAGAGATCGTTTTTATTTGTTTTTTTATTCGGTTTTTCCTTTCATATGTGTTGCTTTTGTGAAAAAGCAATAATATTGAAAATGAAAACAAAAACATTTTTGAAGCGTGTGCAATAATTTAGTATGAATCAGGCACGTTAAAGGAATTTATAAAAAATATACTGCAAAAAAAAACTGAAAAATGTTAAGTTAAAAAAAAAAAATTGTTCTTACAGAATTCGCCACAAATTCACATGACAGAATTTAGTTGCGAATGCGAGAGAAGTCAAGTGACGGAATTCGCAATTGACAACACGAAAGAATCGCACTAGAAATTGCACAATCAACAACCAATCGGACCTACATACACAGTCATCGATGTGTTTCAGTGAACCACCCGGTAACGGTAATGCGGTTATGTGTCCATCAAACGGCACAGAGTCAACTGTAATCAGCGCTGATGCTATTTCCATTACTGTTTTTGTTGTTGTGGCTGCGGTTGCCTTTCACGCCTCAGTTCCAAAGCTATTTGCTATTTGTTATCGAAATTGCGGTTCCACCTCGCCAACCGTGGGTCCATCGGCAGTCAGTCGGCCAGCAAATTGCATTGTTTTTTGCGAATTATTATTTTTAAAATAAATACATATGTATATTTTTTATTTCTGGCGCTCATGATTAATTACAAAGTCACTCTCTTATACATATGTCTTTTTACAATTATATTTCTTGTATATATTATTGCATTAATCAGCTAATGCCCATGATCGCATTGCAATGCTTGACAATAGTCTATATATGTATATATATATGTATTTATATTCATATATGTATAAATTATAAAAAATTCTTAGCAATGTATTCTTTCATAAATAAATACAGTGAATGTCATAGAATATGCAGAATATAATTTTCTGTATGCATTCATATATAAAAAGTCCCAATGCAGACTACTCCGGAATGAGTCTGAAAGTAATATGCACCAAACGCCATTTTGTATCCTTTTTATAGGCTGATAGTGAAGAGTGAGTATATGTTTATGTAGAAAGATAGATAGAAAATAATTAAGGCTTTTCACTACGACCTATGGTCTATTGTGCCCTCTCTTCTATCACATATTGTCACAAAAGTTCAGCACTCTGAATAATTGGAGGAGGTGATGTGATTCCTGTCCACGTATATAGATGGATCGTAATGCCATGAGTCTGCTTCTACAAATCTGAAGTTTCTTGTTCCATATCGCAAAATTTCTTAACCTTGCCAGGTTGTAGCCTCCAAGTAATAGTGGAGTGGCGTATTCCTGTTGCCTGATAACATTGCTGTTCTCTCACTACTATGAGGTCCCACCCCAATCCACTGTTTTAGCCCCATTATCCTAATCATTGCCGGCTACCCTTTATGCCCCGGCTTCCAGATAGGCTGTTCAGCCTTCCTATACACTCCTCCACTAATAGCAATTTGACCTAAACTGAGATCGCTTTTAGTACTGCTTGACTATCGATGAAAATCGATTTCTGTAGACTGAATTATAGTAAAGACTTATGCTTCAGAGATGTTCGGAAAACATCTCATTGGTATGAATAGCTTGGTATGCGATCTAACATTGTCTACTCTCCGCCTTCGGGTGTTTTCGAGCCGTCGGTGTACCACTGGATAGTGCTGCTCCTCAGTAGTAGGTCGAGCGTGGAATCACTCCGCCTTACCGCCAAGAGTAACTCTAAACTTCTTTGTAAAGTTTACCCCCTTCGTAATGCCGGGTTTTTGGAAGGAGGCTCAGTGGTGTGTCTTACCCGAAGCCTTAATTTGTTGAGCCGACATTAACTTCCCTTTGCCAAAACCCTTTGCTGCCAAGAGGGAATGTTTGGCTGCCTGTTTGATCACTCGATACAGTGGTGTGAGCTTCAGCATGACTTCGATAGTTGAAAGCCTACCGAAAACAGAGTTACCTTCTGACCGATCCAAAAGTTCAAGTAAGGGAAAACTATTTTATATGCTAATATATCATTACGAAATTTGAGAGAGATTGATCCGTTTTGCGTAAGCCTTTTTCTTATCAAGAAGCTGTTCATTTGTCACTGCAGTTATCGGACTACTATAGCGTATAGCTGCCATACAAACTGACCGACCAAAGTATAAGATCGGATATGCTATAAGAAATGCACGTGTGATGGGAATAGATATCAGTTTTCTATCAAAAATATCTTTTGCTTAATAAAAATGTAAGAGAAGCAGGTATAGTGTACTATTTCGGACTAGTTCAGTTACAGTCCGAAATATTTATTTCGATATTTTTTAGCTAGTTCGATCGATCTCTCTCAGTGATCTCACAGCAGATATGAATGTGTGCGAAAGCGCTAAATGCAACAAGCGATCACCGCATCGATCAAAAGCAACGCACAGTGGCAAACACATTCACACACACMCACTTACGCAAACACATACAATTACGAGCTTTCAAATCGTTCATTATGTCATTTAGTCAGCATCAGTTCGATTCCCTGGTGACGACGGCCAACTGCCACCGGCTGCTGCTGCTACACCTAGTCAATAATTGTATATATGTGTATGCATATATACTTGTATGTGCATGGATGTCTGTGCAAGTAGATTTGTACGTGCCTTAGCGCTGCCTACTTACTATATATTTGTATTTCTCTGCGAGTGTTTCTTTTGTTGTTGTACTATTGGAGCATTCGTCGCAATGTGTCGTCATAATATTTTATTGGGGCGTTGGCCCAGTTTACCAGCGTTGCCGTGGCGTTACATTTACATATTTGACATACCAAAATAGAACGATGAGTGATTCGGCCTTGCTTCTAAACAATGTGTGTTGGGAGACGTTGCCATTGTGCGACTTTCATTTTCTTCGTATAATCTTTGTTTTAGTATTTTATACTTTTTAATTGATTATTTTTTATTTAAATTAATTAGCAATTGTCACGTAGAAATATCTGTTTTTGTCATTGAATTCTCATTGTGTGCATTAGCTCAATTGTTTCTAATTTAATTTATTTTTATATAAGAGAACTCAAAACAATCTGCTAATAATTAGAAATATTTTCACATGTTTAGGCGATTAGAAGATTAGAAATCGCATATTCTGAATTATTACTATTTTATTTGTTCGCATCTCTTGCCCTTCCATTGCATTCAAAGTCATCGGATTTCAAAGGTTTAATTGTGTTGAAATATTTCATGTATCATGAAATCTATATTAAGAAATATGGGCAGGAAATAGCTTGCATTTGCAAGGTTCTAGATTATTTATAAAATACAGCCTTGCTCATAAAAATAGTTGTGTTTATAGGTATTAATTAAAAAAAAAAAAATTATGTCAAACATATAAGCTATGAAATCAACAACTTTTAACAGTAAATGTTTAGCTATTTCCACATATATCAGATATCATCAGATAAATCGAAATATAATTTTTTATTGTTTAAAATTTTAACGCCCCGTGGTTTCAGCTTTCTGGACGCTTGTGGCCATAACATTATTTAAATTGAAATAAAATTCTACAAGAACTACTCTATGTATTTAATCCAAATACGATTGGGAAAAGAGTTCTGATTGCACCCACGTTAAGCTAATTATTTATTCTAAAAATACTTGTTTATATATTTTATACAATTGTACATATAATATACTATGTATGTATTTTTAAACTCAAACTATTTCAATGATTGCTTTTATTCTCCCTTTGCTCAATTTCGTTTTGTTTATATCGCTGTTTAATGCATCTAACCTTCACGTAAAGTTCTCACTTTCATGCACAGTGATGTCATTGATTGTTTTCTTTAACCAAATCAAATCATAATATCATACAAAGAGTCAAAACACAAACATTTTGAAAATCAATTTTTTTAATTCGTGATACACTTATCACCTACCGAAGAAATTTCATTGTAGTGACTATTTTTCTTAACTGGGAAATCACCTCTTTTCTAACTCAATATTTACTCGTTTGGTCATTCCAAGAACAAATTGTCTTGTATGTATTCGTTTGTGTATCTTAATATATGGCCTGCAGCAAATTTAACTAGTTTCGAATTTCCATGTGGGTTGTAAGAATTTGAGTACCAACTAGTAGGATATAA
Organism: Bactrocera latifrons; assembly: GCF_001853355.1. Lineage (NCBI taxonomy): Eukaryota > Metazoa > Arthropoda > Insecta > Diptera > Tephritidae > Bactrocera > Bactrocera latifrons. The sequence goes on from NW_017534808.1 coordinate 284,109, forward strand.
GATATTTTATCATGGCTCTCCTACCAGATGGCAAAATATATAGGTTTTCTACTAGTTGAATGTAGGCAAAGAAACCTTTTAATTAAAGAGTTATATTCACAATAAAAATAGCATTAATAACATTAACAATAACACATTTACAGAACTTAATGTCCTTTAATAATCAAACGGTGATTTTTTTTTTTTTTAATTTTGGATTTCCTTGATCTAATCGCCGATTTTCAGAAGGACCTCCTAGTAAAAGTGTCTGCCGTTGAGGAAGATTTTTCTGTTTAAAAATATAACAAATTTTTTACAAATGACTGTTCTCAAACCCAGTTCTTTTTTGCGAAAAGTTTACAATTGAGAGCGACTTAAAATATCGAGATTTTTAACAAAAATGTTATTTCTTCTACTATAACTTAGAAAATATATGTATGCAGGTCTATTAAAATTTCACGTCCTATCGGTTCAATCGTTTCTGAAAAAATTTTTCTTACCGCCTCTGAAGACAATGTTTCGAAAAAAAGTTTTAAGAGCCGATTACACTAAGGCAACAAATTCTTTTCTATAGTATGAACCTATATTTATGAAACTACGGAGAATCTTTTGAAATATATGCACATTCAATATACATGCAAAACAATTGATTTCTTGAAATTCATCATAGTAGTTTGAATTTGAAAAAAAAAGCATGAGTATCACACAATAATATATAATTCAACTTGAACACTTATTATAAGGTTTACCATGAATTGAACAGAAGTAAAATTAAGGCATATAATTAATGATTTTAAATACTTAGTAATATTTCACCACGAAGTATTCATAAACATACATACATATGTACATATATWTACCTACATATTTTGACCTAAAATTTGGGTCTCTTCTATCGCATATATATTTATGTACATATATATACATTTATAGTATAGACATGTTGTAAGTTTGTCTCACCTTTTATTTACAAAGTCTCAAATTATAAATGGATTTACCGTTAGTATCTTTAAAAACAATAAATTAAACAAAGAAAATAGCACAACTAGCGCTTTAGTATCCTAAGAAATTGTACAACACCAACAACATTCATAGATTCCATTTGAAATGTTGATGCTTTGATTTCGTGCGTTTCGGCCCCTAAATTTCGAAAAGTGCTTTCTAAAAATAAGACACACGAAACTTGCACTTGAAATTTGAAGATTCGAATGCTTTAAAAAAGTTAAGAAATGTGTACACATACGTACATACTGTATATGTGTGCTTACATATTTATAAATAATACCGGCAATTAATTTCATGAAATATGCTTGAAGTACTTCCGTTGCCCACAGCGCAGAGGCCTCCAGCTAGCCAGCGCTTAATTGTAGCGAGGGGAAATATAATTTAAAAATTTTTCTTTTACTTTTTAATTATACCCAAGCGGCGCACTTGAAATATATTGCGTGGGATATTTAATGTTTTCAAAAGGCTATCTTCTGCAGACGGCAATGATGGAGCACTCAAAAATAAAAAGAAATTTAAAACGCGACAAGTGGGTTCAATCGAAAAATATATTTAAATAATTATAATATGGGTGATCCATAAAAATTTTATGCTTGAAATTACAAATGAAGATAATTTAAGAATATTGAGTCTATAACTGTATATGTACATACAAGTACATTCGTGCGGTTTACAAAGAAATGGCGTAAATTAATTATAATTTTTTTGTTTCAATATTTCGAATATGCGTTGTAGCTTTGACTTGTGCGTCCTTTTTCGTATACTTTTATGTCATTCATATGATTGATAAACAATAAATTGGAGGCTAGACGAATTGAAGCCAAGAGAAGTTGAATGCCGGGTTTGTCGAAAATGCTACTTGACTTGAAGAAGTCGGTTTGCACCTATTCGTGACTGATGATGAAAATGGATTCATTACTATAATCCTAAACCCAAAAAATCATTGTGAAAAGTGACCAATTCCATGACCACAAGGTAATGTTCTGTCTTTGATGAGGTCAGAATAGTGTGCCCTCTCTGGAACCCGGTTCACATCAAAACTGGAACACACACATCAAATTGGCTTAGATCATTCTTGGCCGCCAAGCCGGTGTTGTTGTTTGGGAGATTGCGGATGATGATGATCAAATAAATTTTCAAATTTTGAAGAAACACACACTTATATAGTTATATACCCTATAGAAGTTTCAATTCAAARTCCACAAAACCAATACAATTTTACTTTGTTATATAATTTGTTCAGCCAATGTTTTACAAAAGTTTTTACTTTACTCTTTCTGCTACTATTTCCACATTGTGACACACATACGCATATATTTTTCGAAAATATACACAAATCTATTCACATCATTTATCTTAATTTCTCAATTAGCTTGAAATTAATTTTAGTCCATTTCGAAATCTTCGAATGCATTTTTCTCAAACGCCCCAATGACAATGCATTCACAAATTAAATGCATACAATCGTATATGTATATGCTTAAATACATACACGTACATATGTACACATCCATAGACATATGCTTAAATAACAATGCGCTAAAAGTGAGTAATCAATTTGCTTGCAAGAAAACTGGAAAAAGACGCGTTCGTATGCATTTTGGGAGTCTAAACAAAACTTGAAACTTGATAAAGATTACGAAAAAAAAACTGGAAAATTAAAAACCCCTTTACAGCACTGGCTGTGTTTGCCCTTGAAGGCAATATCGTATACGTGTAAATATTTATTTGAAGTTGCTTGCTTGCACCAAACCRAAAAAGCTTTGTTATTCAATTAACATTTGTTGTATGGAAATGTTGTGAAAAAGTGAGGTTAAGTTGACTTATTCGATTGTGTTTATTTGAAATATTATATTATCAAAGTAAAGTGTTGGCTACATTTTTGGAAAATCGAAAGTTTTGGGTTTATTCTTTATTTAATTATGCTGAAAATATAAAAATGTAACGGTATATTGAAAATCACGAGTAAGAAAGGTTCTCATCTTAGAAACAGAGGCCATCAAAGCCAAACTATAGAACTGTTTTATGTTTTGTGAACTCATAGCTATTGAGGCAAAACCCAATCATATCAAGGAAATTACGTAAAAGAAAATATACATATGCTACTAGTCTTTTCGATAAGGGGGTGTTTTGCTTAAATTTTTGATTCAGTTTAATATCTTATACTATACTACGTCGGGCTGATCCCACAGGAATGCGTAGAATCACCCACAAACAACGATTACTTGATCCTGATTTTTGTATCTTTGGTCCTTTCGACGTTTCTTGACTATCAATCGTAAGAGGTTTTGTGTTTTTGGAACTCAATAACCCTCAAAAAGTCATTAGAATTCAAATCAAGGTTCCAATAGCATCCGTTTTAAACAATCTGACTCATATCCCCATGAAATTACTTTAAAAATCTTCTAAAATACCACTACAGTTGGGTTTATGTAACTTGAACGGACCCGCATTTACAATCTGATCAAATTTGATCCTTTGAGTGACAAAAAAAAAAGATGATTATAGTTTTTTTAAACAAATTTTTATTATCGCCTTCAAAATAAGCTCCAGAGCCAATATATGCCTCGGTCTTCAATGCCTTCAGCGATCTTTTTTTTATTCGATTCACTTCTCGACTATTTTGACGTTACAGTCATAAACCCAGGTCTTGTCACCAGTAATGATGCATTTGATTAATGTGGACCTTTAGCTCCTTTATAAAGTATCTCTTTTGCAACCTCTACTCAACGCTGTTTTCTCAAATTATTCAGGTCTTTTATTATGAGTATGAGTATTTCTTTAACTTTTTCCATGTTTTAGTCATTAACAGGGAGAGAGAGAGAGAACAGTCTATCAAGGACGACTCGCATGAGGCAAGTTTTCGATGAATTCACGACCTTCACTATTCGTGATAGAGTGGACTCCCCAAAACACTTCTACATCATTTTCAACAATTTCGTAGCCGCAGTTCTTTAGGCAGCACAAAATTTCAAGCAAACTCAATCAATTAAATCGCCAGACAAACTTCGGACTGAAATAATGCAGTAATGCAATTTATTAATCATGAATCCATAAACTAATCAGTTAAATAGCAAACGGTTCATTTGTTACAAATAATTATTAAAATAAGTTGCAGTTCTTAAATTTCTAATCATTTGCTTCACTTCCCATCTCAATCTCCTTTTGCTGCCTTCAAACGTCAACCAATTTCATTGCCAGTGACAGCTGCTGCCAGCTGCCGGAATTCCCTAACCCCACAGTGCGCGCAATTTTCGACCAACGGCTGGAAAAGCGTGGCGCTGTCAAAAAAATAAAAAAAAAAATAAAAAATTGCATAATCGAATCGATTTGTTTTACGGAATGTGTTTAGATGCTTTTGTGATATCCGTAGCGTATGAAATATTATTTTGCTTTCTATTTTGACATTTGTTTATTGTTATTTGACTATTGTTAAATAGTATTTATTATACTATTTTCGGCAAAGAATTGTCAGACATGTACATATGAACGTTTTGACTTTTACCACTTTCATAATGTACACAAATTTGTCGCCTATACGAGTATATGTACATATATATCTCTTTGGATAAGGAAAGTAGCACGCGTGACGTCAGCCTAATGACTTTTGCCTTGAGAAATTCATTAACACTGTCGAATGGTTATGAGCAACCAACCACCGAAGCTTGAAAGGATAACAACAGAAGCTATAAATTATTGTAGGAGTCGGGGCTGATTTAACATTCTTCCTTCAAAGCTACCAATTATTGCCTCTGAATGAGTCACTCTCTTGCGTGTCTGGTATCAAAAATGTTGCTTTTTGTTTATTTTTGAAATCATCTTAGTAATAGCAGATCTCTATGTAAGGACTGAAATCAAAAGTTCTAATTATGTAAAGAGTGATTTGAATGCTTAAACAGCAACAGCTAAATCGGATTGTGTCAAACTTTAGAAAATGTGTTAAAATGGTCCATTTCTAATATAAACCCCGACTTATATAAACTGGAGTGGAGATCAAGTATGGGGAAACGCAATGGAACTTAACCAAGTTTAATTTGGTGGGAAAATTTCTAAAGACAAGAGATGTTGTGATAAATCCAGTAGAGAAGAGCTGTCATCAGCTTTGTCAAAAATTAAATTTCATGTTTTAAATGAGTTTATACGAAACTCTCGTCAGTTTTAGATGAGTTGCGATCTCGGAACTCTCAGTGTTTGCACCACAAAATCGATGAAAAATGAAGATTTCTCAAGAATCATGCCATCGAATGATCAAATTTACAGTATCTGATAATTTTTCAAATACATCATCTTTGATTTTCAATCGTCTATGATGAGATGAGTTAACTTTCTTAATGGGTTTACGGCTTTCAAAAAATCTATTTTTTATTGTCTTATTAAATTCTACAACACCTCTATAATATTATCTTACTTCCTAGTAATAGTTTCGGAGATACAGCCTTGAGAACTTGTGCGCTCGAGGCTAGCTAAGCTAAATGCGCCGTCTTTAAACGCGTTTTTCTCGAAACTGTTTTGTCGGTTGGTAAAATTTCTCGAGAACTACTCAACCAATCTACATGAAATTTTACTCAGATATTTGAGATATAATTCTTAAAGACTTGGACGAAGGATTTTTTCGATTATAACTATGTATTTTTGTAACAATAAAAAATTCCAATAAAATATGTTTTCTGTATGAGGACAAAAAGGCTATTTTTTAACCGAGGAAACCCATGTAACCCCTTAATTTTCAATCAGAAGAGCTGCTATAAACATATATACTATATGTGAAACATTTTCTAAAAACTGTATGTATTTCCCGGCTTTTTAAGGCGGACGTGCTACACTAGAAACTCGCTAAAAAAATGTGCAAACAGCAACAAACAAATTGAAGCCTCAAGCACTGCGGGTTCGGCCTTCTTGCACGAGTTCTTGTAAATCTTTTGCGCAGAATTCAAGTTCGTGTCGCTTGTGGCGTTATTCTTATGTTAAGTAATCATTTGGGCGGAAATAATGCAACTTGTCGCCGATTGAATCTTTTCCTGCCGCACACTCATGCCTTTCCCCCAAAGGGCAAGCGACTAGGGAAAGTTGAAAATTTGGTTAAAGCATTGGGTGGGGGCAGCGCGTCGTCGCGCATACTTTTCTGCGACCACTTGTCGAACTTCTGCCGTCACTTTAATATATTCTTAAGACATGCATACATACTTACTCCTATATGTCTTATGAGTAAGCACATCAAATTTACGATGTACTAAATGCTTTTACGAGTGAGTGAACCCCGTCTGATGGCATGCAATCACATTGTCTTGCGAATTTGAGGTTATGATGGGGTGGCGTGTGAGCCCCAAATTGCAAGCACTTTCTGAGACATTGAATTTCGCACACACACACAATTGGTGATGGGGTGCTGCCCATATGAATCAATCAAAATTTCGGTGAATGCTGAATTTTTCAATACCACATTAAGCAAATATTTGGGGTTGTTTCGGTGTTTACTTTGTGGAGTTGTGCGATACGTGTGTGCGACTGTGGCTACCAAGAACCAACAAGTCACATTCACGCGCACAAAGTGCGCTCAAATAACAATAAACGAAATGTATAATACATTATTTTAGATGTCACCCACCCACCGTTATAATGCATCATTTTTTGATGACTCATTTGTTGCAAAAATATTTAGCTGCTCAAATTTCAATGTGCTTTCTATGTTTACTGCGTCTACTCGTTTGCGTCAAAGACTTTTGAAGGTGTCTGTCGTCTGCGTCAGCTTTAATAAAAATCAATTTCTTGCCTTTTCGACACATTACTTCATAAAATAATTTATATGAATGGAAAGAATTTTTGCCGCACTTCCGCTCTATAACTCTTCTCTTCCTATGTCTCCTCATGCCTTAATGTTTTGTTTTTGAATTTGCCGCCCACCCACCTGGTTTGGGCCATGTATTGTATGCCACCGGAAATGACACCAAATTGGCAATCGAACACGTTCACCCCTTACAGTGCGATTGGCTCACTTGCAATGTTTGTCTATACACCTTTTTCGTCGCATTGTACACGTACTTATGGTGACACCTGTCTGCTATTTGCTCACTTGCCGTTCCACAAGTTCAGCTGTTCGTATTTACAATATGACTCTGTACGATTTGGTCAGCGTGCTAGTGGTGCCGGTGGTATCACATTGCTCCGCTTAAATCAATATTTGCCTCATATGTTTTTACAAAACTCCATTTCTGTATCTATTTTCATTTTGTGCGCTCTTTCTATATTGATTTCTATATTTTGTTTAGCGCTTTCTTTCGCTTATAGTCAGTTTGACATGCTCGAACCAGTTTCTAAGTTGTCTTTCGCATTTTTTGGCGCTTATTTCCAGAAATGGTTTGCTCTGTGAATCATATTAATATTATTTTTTTAGTTAAATAATAATGATGATTTGAAAAAAGATGAATAAACTCCAAGGAATCTAGAAAGTTACGGTTTCGAAAGGGAAATAGATCAATTTGAATTAAAAGAAATGAAAAGCAATACGTTAAGTAGCTGCTTTTTCCAAGCTGATGTAAAAGTAGAGGTTAGATAATTCTTAATAGAATAGTTAGAAATAAAAATATAATGTTTAAAAGCTACATCGATTCTAGTAATTGTCGTCAGTGTATTGCAGATATCGCAAATTTTTGAAGCCAGTGAAGAACATTTTCTTTTATAGAAAAAGTTGCATTTTGTTAAGAAGTAAAATTTTAAACTCATTGAGAATTAGGTCAGCACTTTTAGCCTTATAGTGCCGCCAATAATTAGTTCATAGCGGAATTCTGTACTTTTAGAAAGAAATTTAACGTTTGTATAGCAAGCGCAGATTTCATATTACCTTAAAAGAGTTTGGAAAACTTTTTCAGTTGATCGCCAGTCACATAAGTATTACATATAGTACATACGTACGTACAGGAATTTCAATATATTTTTGCACGATTTGCTACACTATGCCTTCAGCCTAAGTTGTCGGTTTGCATTGGTCTCGCCTAATCGCTTTTCGTTGCAACTTGTTTGTTGCGCCTCTTCAGTAAGTTCTTTCTTTTTTGTGGGTCAATTCATAGCCTTCAGTAATTGTTTTGAACCTAATGACTTAAGTTAAGGGAGCGTCACTTTTTTTCGAGTCAACCTATTTGATAGAAAATGCAGCAATGTAATTTTTCTTTGCTTTTGTTGGCTTTCGCTTCCAACAAAATATTGTGTTCTTCTTCCACTATGCATTTGCCATTGTTGTAGTTCGCTCGCTTGTGAAATATGTAGGTGTGTTGGTGCATTTCTAATAGATACGAGTATATGAATACTAGTTATTCTCCTTTCTTCATTTCCTCTTTATTTACAAGAACAACTTAATTGTTTTTGCAGGCGCTTTTTTCTATGTGGACTTAATCGTATATAGTTTTCAAACTCTTTTTATATTTATTTAGCCTCTTTGGTTAGTTTAATTTGACTTTATTTCAAGTTCTCAATCTATAGTTTCTTCTTTATTGACCTAAACACCGTTTACGCGGTTGTAGCCGAGTTTACAGCAGTGCCAGTCATTCTTCCTATTTACTGTTCGGCGCCAACTGGAGATTCCAAGTGTAACCAGGTCCATCTCCACCTTATCTCTCCAATGTGGAGGTTTCGGCGGCTACAATGTCGAATACTCTCAAACATTGAATGCTTTCATCCATGACCTAGGCAGCGTTCCATTCATACGGTATTCGCAGAATCATTCTCTCGAAAACTCTTAACGCCGGTCAGTAGTGTATTCAATATAATTTAATATTCTTTTTTTTGGGTAAAAATAAAGAGATTATTGATGATTTAATTGTTACACTGAAGACTTTGAAATATCTGATATGGTGAGCTATAGTAGGTCCTCATCTTGAAGTAATTATTTACTTTCCAAAATTCAGTCATGAAAGCTTTAACTTTCCTTCAAACTCAACAAAAGCGTTCTCCGTAGTATTCTTGGTATTTAAAATTCGTTACTTTAACAACAATTTCTGATTTATCTATTCTTTTTTAAATTTAGTTTTCAATTTATCCCCTATATATTATATACCACCAAGTATAGATGGTGTATCGTGTTAAAATTTTATCTATTTGACTTGCAAGTCTCCGTGCAACACGTTTCTTTTTATTTATTTTTTATTGTGAACTCTACATAACTTCGCGGTTTTGTTTTCGCCACTTATTTGATCACAATTTTTCTTCTCAAAGAAACATCAGCAAGGACGAAGCAGCAAGTTGTTCTGCCTTCTGCAAGGAAATCTAATATCATTTAAAACTTTGCCCTCATATTTTGTCTAATCTCTTTTTGAATATGAAAAGTTTCGCCTAAATCAGATGGCAGACTGTGCATGTTGCAAAGGGAACAAAAATTGTAGAAACTTTGAGAGTTCTGAAAGTGAGATATGTACATGCATAATACTTGCATATGTTCATACTAGTATAGGATAAAGCGAAGAAAATAAAACATTTAATTTTGTAGACAGAAAATATGAGTAAGATTATAAAATAAATATTTAAAAATTTATATATTTAAGCTAAGAAGCTAACCTGTTTCGTAAAGGTAAAATTCAGTTTTATCAATCAACAAATAGGGGGAATGTTATTCGACTGAAACCTCGGGCTAAGAACGTAAAAATTGACGTGGTGCAAATCTTAAAAGAGGGGTGAAAATAGGGACTTAATAATGTAGTCAATATTGATTCGGATTTACTTTGCACTTGAGAAAATTTGTTGAATAATTTACAATGAGAACTTGATTAAGAATTTTTTTATACGTGGGTCGAAATAATGTTTTGTGAATTTTTCACAATTTTTTTTTTTCAATGGAAATTTATCCCATTGACAGCTGGTTTCCGGAGGAATCGCGTAAAAAAGTTTACTCGTGGAGTCAGCATAACAGACGAAGGTTAGGTTATGTTAAACTGGTAGGACAATAAGCCAATGAGTTTGGTCCAGATTAAGTTGAGTTCCTAGATCCAAGAGTAACAATTGAATAATAGTCGTCCTTTAGGACAATACAATAGATTGCTTCACTACTTTTTGAAAAATCGTGTTCACCGACTTTGAAACCGAACTTTCTAGAAAAACATGAGCAAATATTGAAGTAGTCAATCGCTGTTATTTCGATTTCCTTGACATTGTGAGAAAATATTCAAGACATATAAATAAAATAAGTAAGCACTTAAAAGCAATTAAAAAGAATTCGATAAGTCCAGTCGTCTCTCGACTGGAAATAGCGTAACTCCGTGCCATAAAACTCATAAACTCATTATCAATAATAATTTTGCTAGATTACAAAAACTTTTAAGTTGAAGATATTAAATAATTTTAATTCGTAATTAAATTATACTCGGATCGAGTTATTTCACAAGGGAGGTTGGTTGTCCGCTGTGAAGGCATGGAACCCTTCTTCTACTTTATCCAATAAATAAGTTAATTTTCCTCTGCCTAAATTCCACATGTGGTTGAGTCTCATTCATCGTAACCGTTTTCCAAGTAAAGGGGCAAATGGGGCACACTCTTATGCCTGACAAACACTTTTTGTAATATATTTCCGATAAGGCATAAGTAAACACTTAGCGCTATGCAAACATAATTATTTTCGTAGCTACTTCAAATCAATTGGGACATTAAAATAATTTTTTGAAGTGTTTTAGAATATTTACCGCCCTATAACCAAATTACAACTTCCCAAACGGGCTATTAATCACAATCCTTCCGTGCACCTGTCTACCGCACAAGAAATTGGGAACACTTCACAGCAAAGTCATAAACTATATTTTGACAGTTATGTTTATACATATTTATGGTAAATACACACATCCTGTGTTTTGGGGTAATAAACAAGAAATAAAAAAAATTGGAATAAGTTTAGAATTACAATACATTACGGAAGTGTTGACAAAAATTTTGTGTGTGTATATATGTATGTATATGTAAGTTTGAACTGACTATTAAACAGTAATTATGGCATGTCATAAAAGCAAAAGGGCGAAGCGATGGCATTACAATGATAAGCCTACACGGATTTATAAAGCTTACCTGCCGGCCTGCTTATATTATATGTATGTTTTCTATACATACATATGTATTTACAGCAATATAAGGGTGGTTCTTAAATTTTATTAATACATTGAAAAATTATCTGAAAACTTTCTCTCCAAGTATGATTTTTTTGATATTAATAGGAAGATCGTTGGTTTTTCAGTTTCATATTGTTTTCTTATAATTGGAAAGATTACATCATTGCCAGGGGTTACGTGAGTTGCCTCGGGTAAAAACAGCCTTTTACAAAAAAATTCTCATATTAAAAACGGAATATTTTATTAAATGTTTATTAATATTACAAACATACACTATTAACAAAGAAATTCTGAAAGTTTTGGAAGAAATATTTTAAACTCGGTCATTTCGACGCCATTCCCAGTGTCTCTTCGGAGAAATGATTCGCTTTCGTTTGCAGGACTACTCCTTACATTATCATCTAAAGTGAATAAAAACGTGTTTTAGTTAAAATCTTAATTTAGAACTTGGAAGCAAGAAAAAAGTTGAAAATTGGATTTTTGGCAGACATTTTTACAAAAAATTAAAAATTTCGCGACATTTTTTTTAATACTTGTAATCGAAAAAAATCCTTCGTTCAGGTCTTCAAAAGTTGTTTCTCAAAGACCTGTGCCAAATTTCACGAAGATCGGTTGAGTAGTTCTCGATAAATCTGCCCAATCGATTTTAAAAACACTGTTTCGAGAAAAATGCGTTGAAAGACAGAGTACTTAGCAACTAGCCTCGAGCGCACAAGTTTTCAAGGCTATATCTCCGAAACTATTATTCGGATCAATTTGAAAATCGAGAACAATATTGTAGACGTGTTGTAGAATTTAATAAGAAAATAAAGATAATCGATTTTTTGAAACCCCTAAGCCCATGTAACCCCTTATGCAATYACCCATGCAAAATTTTGTGAAAATATTCACAAAATTTTCCAAACAAACATTTTATTCTGGTCGTTTATTGGCGGTTCCAACAGATGAGAAAATTCTTGAGGAGATAAGGACGTGTGAAACATATCCATATGGTCTCGCACGTTTCCTTCTACCTGTTACAAACTTTGTGGCAAGTTTAATATGTATATCCTGTACAGGTAACCCTCCATTAATATTTAAAGTTTATATTTGGAGAGAATTTGTGTGAGGTCTCTACCCACCAATTTTTCAGAGTACACTAAAAAAATTTAAAAAAATAACAAAAACAAAAAAATTTTTTTTTACCCACCCTAATACATGTGTATATTATTTATGTTTGTAAAAAAAAAGTATTTATTATGCATGATAGCCAATAAAGCGCGATAAACCACACAATTTTGGTCGTGTGGACAGCGCGGCGGTGCTTTGTACTTCTTCTACTTTCCACCTATGGTTTATATGTACATATGTATGTTTCTACAGTCATATTTTGCCTAGGCCTCAATTAGTTGTTTTGACCACAGGAAATATATTAAACCAAAAGCGATTTGTTGGGTATAATTTTAATTGCGGCAGTCGCCAAAGTTGGCTGCAAATTTGTACAAATAACGCAATTTTCATTTAGCCACATACACACATACGTACATACATACACATGCATTTGTGCCACATCATTACGAAAACGTCCAGTACAACTGTACTCGGTATGCGCCAATTTTATTGATTTGTTTTAGACTAAACAAGTATGCCATATCTACATGCAAGTATATGAATACATACTAGCTTTTATACATATTTACAAATACGTGCATGAAAGTTAAGCGCCATTCATGCCGAAGTAATGGATACACACATAGCGCCCCTTAGGGCTCCTAATCGCCGCAGAGTCGAGGCGTGCGCGCTCATAATGTCCCTTCGCTTATAAAATATGCATATGGGTATGCGAATAAACACAGGTGTATAAGAGAGGGGGCAAAGCGAGGAGGGCGGTTGTGAAGTAGAAGGGTGCCACGTACGTAGCAATGTGTGTGGCGTTCGGCCTGTCGGTATTTGTCAGTGTAACCAACAAAAGCAAAAGCAAATATTTGTTTTCAATGCATGGATATACCTACTCGCATGCATAAAAATTTGTGTGTGTGTGTGTAAGCGCGTGTTTGTCACACCACGAATTCCTATACGCCACGTTATCAACGTGCCACAACATCAGCTGCTGTCAGCAATAACAACAACTTTACCAAACAGTACACTTGGAGCAGAACATGTTACAAAGTTTCGAGGCGACCAGCGAAGTGAGAATTTTTAACAAATTCCAATACCCTCATACATAGTGCGGACATATGTTCTTGCTTGTTTTTATTGTTTGTTTGTTTTTGTTTTTCTTTGTGAATCATTCTGTTCCCACCAGATTTGTGTTTTATCGGGCGCGTTCAGCTCTTGGAAAGAACGTAAAATTTATTAATGCAAATATTTGCACTTTTAGCTGAACGATTGAGAATGCATGAACATTGTTTTTAGCTGTTTTTTTGATGATTTTTGTTTTTGTGGTTATCCGAAATTGCAAAGCCACGGAAGCCTTTATGGTGCTTTGAGTTTGATTTATGCCATTTTTCATTTTTTTAGAATTATGTTATTGCATAAACAGAAGTTTGTGTACATAACGGTACTTTGCTTTATACCAGTTGGTTACAAGTGATTGCAAAAATCATGGCGATTCATAAATTAACACTTTAATGAAAAAATAATTTGTGTGCGTAAATCTCCGCTATACGGAAGTGAAAATTCAAAACATTGAATTAAACATTTTTTATATGTAAATATTTTTTATATGTTAATAATTTTTATATGTTTATAATTTTGCTTTTTTTAAAGCAGATGGCAACCATCCTCATGTAAATTTTGATTGTTATTATTTTTAATCTTGTTCAAACACTTACCATTTGATACCAATATTGTAATACTAAATTTATGAAGTTCGCCGGAATTGATTTTTAAGACAGCTGGCAACCTTAGCAAATATATGTATTTTCAATAACAAAATTTAAGTTTTTTTATCCATTCTGCAATATTCCTTGTTTTATTAATTTATTCGAATTAAAAAGTGAAACAGGTGGCAACTCTAAAGTAAAATATTTTCAATTCGAACCTTTTGCAACGAAACTTTGTGTATCGTATAAATTTTAATAAAAATATGTCAATACTAATTCAATATTTTTTTATACTATTTTATTATTATATTTTTCAAACAACTTCCATTTGATATCAATATTTTAAAAATGGTTTTTATTTCATAAGTTTTATTTTATTTCGTAACTTGAGTTGATTTTTTAAAAGAGCTCTCAACCCTTCCCAATTATAATGCCTTAATTTGTTTTTCCATATTTTAAAATTGCTCACTGTTTTATTGATTTAATAGAAAAAAATTAAATAGATGACATCTTTTTAAAACATATTTTCAATTCGAACCTTTTAATTCTTTATGCTTAATCTAATTCTTGTCTTATTGTTATATTCATTTAATCGAAAATTTAAACATGTGGCAACTCTAAAGTAAAAATATTTTCAATTCGAACCTTTTCCTACGAATTTAAGTGCATCGTAAATTTTTAAAATAATATATCATTAAAATTTTGAAATAGCCTTTGAAATATACCTGAAATTAATTTAGTATCAATCCCATATAGTTTTTATACTTTAATATTTATCAAACATCTTCCATTCGATACCAATATTGTAAAATTGATTGTGTTGATTTTTTAGAACTGCTGGCAACCATATCTCCGCCGGAGACTTTGGTAACTTGTTTGTCCATATTTTATCCTTAATGTTTTATTTTTTTATTCTATTAATTTATTCTAAAACAGATGGCCACTCTTTCAAAAGATATTTTCAAGTCGAACCTGTTACTTTTAAAGCTTTTTAAGCTTAAGCTTATTTTTGTACATATGTTTATTGTTCTATAATTTAATCGAATCAAAAATTTAAACAGGTGGCAACTCCAAAGTAAATATATAGCATTTTCAATATGAACCCTTTGCTAAGAAATTTAGTAGCTGGCAACTCTTCAACTATATCTTCGAAAAAACGTTATTAATTTGTTTGTCCATATTTTAACATGCTTTACTGCTTTATTTTTTTATTTAATCGAATTTAAACATTTGGCAACTCTTTAAAAAAATATTTAGGTGGTAACTGTAAAATAAAAATATTTTCAACTCGAACCTTTTGTTTGATAACAATATTGTAATTTGTATTTAGTTTAACGTATCAACTTAATTTAATTAAAAATTATACACAGGTGGCAACCACATCTAAAAATATATTTAACTTGAAGAGTCTTATACTTTGTGGATTCAGTGTTTTTGCTATTTTTCTCTATCATATTACCTTATTACCCTTCGTTCCATACACTATAACTATTTCGTTTGAGCCATCTATAACATCTCGTTATCCTTCGCATTAACTTCTAAATATCGCCAAGCATAACTTTGTATACAATAATGGGAGTCCGCACATAAAAGAAAACAGCAGTAAAAACTATATAGAACGAGTAAAAACATAATTTTGCGTCGCTTAATCGTCCATAAATCTCAGACAGCACAATTTACCAAGCTTTCAAAGCCAATTCAATCCATCCATTCCACTCACAATTTGTTTTTACCACTCACCACAAGCTGTCAGCTAAAGAGCGTAGTTACGTCATTACTTTACGCTGTCTCATGGTCTCTCATAATGCAAGTACATAAATACCTCAGACATCCTTGTTTTTCTACGCGCCTGCGTGTATTTGTCTCGATTCAGCAACCCTGAATTCCTGTTGCTGCGTACCTTTACAAATGCGTTATGTACCTCAACATTACATCACATAGCAAAGCGCGTTCCGTTTTGTTCCCACATAAATTCTTACTCATTCTTTTATGTTTTATTTACCGGCGTAAAAACGAAGTGGGAAATGCTCGTAGTAATGGTTGGATGGTAGCGGAAGCATTTGGAGGACGAAAGTCACACAGAGTACGCATGGCTTGCTTGCTGTAGCTGCCATGAATACAGTGCGGCAACTGCATGCAGCCAGTCTGAGTCACTCATTCACATATTATTTGGCCGTGCAACCCTGTTGTATCATCCTCACTCCCTTGACCAGCGCACGGTGTGCGCCATTGACATACCGTCACTTCGTTCTACTCCAAGCTACACTTTGTCGCAGCAAAACCCAACTCATTTCAGCTCCTTTGCTCACATGACTCTTCCACCTACCTTGTTTCTGTAGCTCGTCGGCAGGTCTTTGCTTTGCCTTGACTGACTCCGGACACTTGACTCTCAATCAGCATTTCAAAGTGTATTCCCTGCCAATTCAACATGCAACGTCGCTGCCGCATGTTGGATGCTGCAGCCTTGAAGGTCTTCTTGTTTGTTTAGTTGAGGTTCCGATTACATCGAGGTTGCAAAAGGTCAACTATGGGTTGGGTGTTCGATGTCTCTATTTAAGCGCTAATGGCTTGACGTAATGTGCATGTGTCTCTGAATGGGTATGTTTGGCGTATATGTATTTGACTTTTCGAGCTTGCTGATGCTGTAATTTTTCAAGTCAGCCAAGTCTTAAAGTTTAACTACCATGTGTTAAATATATTACTGCTGTTTCGTTTTGCAAATTAGAGGTTTAGATATACATACATACATATGTTTATAGTGAGGTTTCGTTGGAATAAGTCACTGCATTTTCCTACTTGAAATTAGAATAATTTTTTCAGTCAATTGTGTTTTTTTATCTTTTGAAATCATTAATTGAGCACAAAGTTGAAAGGATTGTGGGCAAAAAATTTGTTCGTATTTTAAAATTCTTAATTTATTCTTCACAATCTAGGTCGTCCACTCAAAATAATCCCCCTTGATCCGAATACACCTGCGCAAAGGTTTTTTCCAATTCTAGAAATAGTTGTTAAAGTAATTTTCCGGAATAGACTTCAATGCGCGAGGCGATTCATGTTTAATGCGTTCAATTAACTCAAAACGGTTTCCCCGGAGCGGTCGTTTGAGTTTGCTGAATAGCCAAAAGTCACATTGAAATTTCGTCGGAAAATTGACGAAGACTCCATGCAGTATGCAACGGTGCATTATCTTGGTGGCAAAACAAGAGTTGTCGGCCCATAATTCTGGCCTCTTTCGCGCAAATGACGCATAACACTAAAATGGTATACTTTGTTGATAGTTTGACTGGTCGGTAGGAGTTCGGACCACACCATACCTCGATAATAATAAACATAACCTTAATTTTTGACCTGCTTTGACGTGGTCTTTTCGGCTTCGACTCACCTTTACCGCAATATACAGACGATTCATCGTCTTTTTTCGGGTCGTAATCATAGACTCAAGGCGGTGGCCAGTAATAATACGTTTCATGACATCACGGTAGTCGGAAAGCATTGTTTCACAGACCTTAACGCGACACTGTTTTTCGAAAATATTTAATGATTTTGAAAACAATCGTGCCGTTAGTTTTCTTAGGCCCAAATGATCTTTCAAAATGATTTTCACTGAATCCTTTCGATATTCCAACGATGCCAGTTAGGTCTCTGATTGTTAATCGTCGATTCTGAAGCACCAAATCATTCATCATCAGTTGATGTTGATGGCCATCCTTTACGTGGTTCGTGGTTTTTTGTAAAACTCAATATTAATTGTGCCCTTAAGGATTTGATCGTTTTTTTCTCAGACATTATTCTAAACACATTGAAAAGCTGCTAAAGCTAGCTTCACAGGCGAATGTAAGGAAGAATAAAGAAAAAGTACTAAACTACTTCTAAAATTACACTTTAATACCTATGTAATTTTCCGGTCAATACGACCCGTCATCATCGGCGTGTTAAAAACTGTGATTAGTTTTATGTTTATTGCGTTTTTAATTGTGCAAAATTGATTTATTTATACGAATAATAATTAATGCTACGGAAAATAATAATCAATTAATTATATATTTTAGACTAATTGAATAGACAATTAATTATATAAAATATTTTCTCGTATCTTTTTAGGTAAGCGCTACAAACTCGTTATTACGACAATAAAACATACATGTTACTTCTCAAAACAGGTAATGAAAAAAATTTTTATTTCGAAAAAATTAAATCCGCCGACATAAGTTTTATGCTGCTTTCTGCCACATTTGTATGCGCTCAATATAGTGCATTAGCACCGTTAAAACGACATTATTCATACAATAAAAACAGCATGAACACACTCATATACATAGTAAACACATATCTAAGTATGTATATGCGTTTTTATCGCACACAACTGTGCGCACTTCCGTTGGGAAAAGTATACGTACATACGTAAATAACAGCAATTGCCATACTCTTGGCCACTTGCTGTCCACTCTGCTGCAATATTTCCGACGTTTATAATAGTGCGGGCCTGAATGAGTACAAAAATAGAGTGAAAGAAGAAAAGTTCCAAGAATTGTCGACGGAAGTAAGAAAATCCAATGAAAATGGCACAAACGGACGCTTAAAAGGCATACAATATCGTACATACTTACTTTTAGATTGATTTTACATACACATACATATATAGGTCAATAACCAGTAGTACGCAGTTAGATAAAGCGCAAACCCATAAGACTACCTACCAGCGTTGGCTTAATTCCAACCCTTGAAATATTAAATATCATAATAGAATGTGTCGTCGTGGTTTCTCAGGGTTTCATTCAGTTCAAATCTATTCATTTCATTTCCAATAATGGCTCTTACCAGTAGTATTGTTAAGGATTATTTCTATGTATGTAAATGATGGGACATTCATAGTGCTTCCATACTCATTACAATCGTTCGATAAATTAAGGTAGGGAAATTTATTAGGCTTGTGAAAATAATAATTTATTTAATAATTAATTTGTTTGATAAATGGAGCCTTAGAATTGCTGATAGATTTCTAAACTGATATGTTGGTGTCCAAACAAAACTCCGATATTCGTCATAGCCTGACATCTGCCAACTAGTTCTGTAACGCCTAATTGATTTTTCTCCTTCTTTACTCATGTAGACACCGCTTACGCGATTATAGCCGAGTTAACTACAGCGCGCCAGTCGTTTCTTCTTTTCACAACGTGGAGCCAATTGGAGATTCTAAACGAAGCCAGGTCCTTCTCCAGCTGGTCTTTCCAACGGCGAATACTGCGTCGAATATTTTCAGAGCTGCATAGTCGCTATGTTATAATTCGCTGATCTATATAAATTTCGTCGTATATCTCATATAGCTCATTGTTCCATCGAATGCGATATTCGCCATAGAAAGAACCATAAAACAAAGTAACGTTGACTCAACAGACAGGTCGCGAGTGCGACGACTGAGGTCCAATTAGTTCGTTGACGGTGCCCTTTAAGCTTTCACATAATACGCTCGATAGAACCTTATACGCGATGTTGAGTAGGCTTATCCCACGGTGATTGACACAGATTATGGGGTCTGCCTTTTTGTGGATTAGGCAGAGCACACTTAAATTGTAATCCTTAGGCATGCTTTTGTTTGAAAATATTCTACAAGGAAGCTTATGCATGTTTCTTATCAGTTCATCGTCACCGTATTTGGATAGTTTGACTGTTAATCCATCGGTCCCTTACCATAACTTATTGGATATCTATTAATATATGTTCTGTTATTATTCTGACACAGCTGGAACTTTAAATTTTTTTTCATTAGATCTTATAGTTATTTGTGTGTAAAGATTCAATGCTGAATATTGTCTATAGTTTTATTATGAAATAATTAAACCGTTCTATGAATAAAACTTTTGCAATGACATTTCATCACTTTCCTCTACATCCGGCACGGTCAAAGTTCGCTAACCTTTAGCAATGCCGTTTTATTACAGTTTTGCCTTTTAGCCGCCACTTAATTTAATTAGTCAATGATTCACGAATTTCCCTTTGGCACAGTCATCCGAAACTCGTAATGCTCAATCAAAAATGATTTTTTTCCCAGCGTTCATAAAAATAATTCGCGTAATTGAATTAAATGATTATGAAATATCTGCCTGTATGGCGGTCGCTGTCAGTCATATACCCACTTAATTATTCAAAAGCATTACATATCCGATATCAAAACGCACAAACAAAACATAACGACGATAGACCCTTAAAAAACTTTTCCCGCCTGGTACAATTGTCATACGCACAAAAGTGTTTGGCATAGCCACGTTACTAGCCAAACAGAGTTCAACAGCTTCCCGCTCTTTTATTGACTTGACTGCCAGTTAGTTGGAGCACAGCAAATAGTTATCAAATGTCTGGATCAATGGCCATGGGATGTATTACAAACAGACACACCATTCTTTGCAATAATAATAACTGCATATGGATATAATTATATAAATATGTGTATATACATATGTATCTATTATTGCACTGTTGCATTCAGTGTCGCTATCTTCTACATACATATATACGTACTCTACGTGCATACATACATAATATTAAATATCAGATTCGAGCCATTCCTCCCGTTTGACTGGCATTTGTTGCTGACATTTTGTTGTTTTGATTTGCAAAGAGTTAAGAGTTGCAATTACTGATGCCACTCCATGACTTCCCATTTCATATACACACACATTTATGTATTTGTGCATGTTTATATGTTTTCTCTTCTTTCTCATTCATCACAATTTACGTAATTGAACAATTACCATCTTTATAATGGCTCTTTGCTCATTTATTGAGCGTTTGGTCATAGGCTGGCGCTGTCGATTCGGTTTTCAATCGGCCATTTGCAACGGTTGTGCGCAGTTATGCATTTCTCCAACGAAGTGTGGACATCTTAATTGGCTGTATTTTATTGATGCCAGCTGCTGGGACATTAATTATGCCTGCAAATAGTAAAAAATGGAAAATGTTGTAAAGTATGCGTAAAAAATCAAGAAAGACTACATAATTTATAGATGGCGACCAGCTTTGGTTTCACACTGAGATACGATCCTGGTTATTAAAATATGTAGGGCAAAATAATTCTTCTTCTTTATTGGCGTAGACACTGCTTATCACATTAGAGCCGAGTCTTTCTCTTCCTCTTCTTACTGCGGCGGATACGAATACTCTCAGAGCTGGAGTGTTTTCATTCATTCAGAAGACATAACTTAACCAGCGTAGCGTAGTATACCTCGTACAGCTCATCGTTCTATCGACTGCGGTATTCGCCGTTGGCAATGCGCAAAGGACCATAAATCTTCGGCAGAACCTATCCCTCGAAAACTCGTAACGCCGATGCGGTTGTTATGGCCAATGATATCGATGTCTTCGGCGTACGTCAGCAATTGTACTTCTTATTGAAGATAGTACCTTATCTATGTAGTTCTGCATCTCGAATTATTTTCTCCAAGAGTAGATTGAAGAAGTCGCGCGATAGGAAGCCGCTTTGTCTGAAACCTCCCTCGTTTTGTATTCTTCCCGATCCTGACGGAGTTTTTGGTATTGCTCAACGTCATACGGCTGTCCAGTATTAGTTTTGCGGGGATACCAAATTCAGACATACCGGCATAAAGCAGCTCCTCTTCGTGCTGTCAAAAGCAGCGGATTTTGTGCATGGTGAATATCTGGTCAGTTATTGATTTTCCAGGCCTAAAGTCACACTGATAGGGTCCAATCAGTTTGTTGACAGTGAACATTAATCTTTCAAACAGTACGCTCGATAGAACGGTATATGCGATGTTGAGGAGCCTTATCCCACTATAGTTGGCGCAGATTATGGGGTCTCCCTAGTTGTAAGGAGGGCAGAGCACACTTAAATTCCAATCGTCGGGCATGCTTTTGTCCGACCATATTCTACAACTGCTCTTTATCAGTCCTTCGCTGCCGTGTTTGAATAGCCGCGAATCCATCGGTCCCCGTCACTTTGTTGTTCCTCAGACTGTTAATTGCTATTCGAACTTCTTCATGGTCGGGCAATGGCACTTCCGCTCCATCATCATGGATTAGGGAGATAACAGTATTGCGACATATTATTATAACGTATTTGCTGTATTATATAATTACAAATTTATGTTAAGAAGATAAAATAATATATTCATTAAAACTATCAACTTCCGAAAACGAGAAACTCTCATGTGCCAGTACCATCAATGCTAATGTGACGTCAGCAAATGCCAAAATCTGTCGCAAACGTCTTTATCTTTAGATAATACAACTTGTTATACTGTAGCGCCCTCAAGTGTACATAACATATAGATATGTAATAATGTGAGCACGTCGTTCGTTGCCCCGACAATCGGGTCGACCTAACCGAGCCAGACTAAACTTCTTACCAGTCAAATACTAACACCCTGTGGCAGCCTTCGTCAAAACTATTCGGGGTGTCGGTCTACAACCTTAGTGAGCATGATTAAATCAGTGTTTGTTTCAACTTCACACATTTCGGTTAGCGTTTTGGGTATGAAGCATTCAATGCTAGACTCGTAACGAAAGCCATGAATCTCCCGTCGCTTTCTAACATGACTGTGACTGACTTTTTGGTCAAATAAAGAACGAGAGTTGTCGCTTAGCCACCTATCCTGTGCCGTTTTTCTGTTTTCGAAACTGAAAATCTTCGCTTCGTGGATTGAAACGAACCTTCGTGTCAAACAGTGGCCAAACACATATTAATTGACTTGTAGAATTCAAACTTCACATAAATATGAAGAATCTAAAAAAAAAATTGTGTGAATCTAGGAAAAAAAAATGCCGGACCAGTCCGGGTCAATTTTGATCTTGGGTGAATTCAATCAGAGCCAAGTAAAATTCGTAGCTAAGTTCGTTAAATTTCACAAGACTTTAAGAACACTTAATACATTATAATAACTCCTCCCCCTTACATTGTTATTTCAATTGTTGCTTTTCACAGCAATTTAATTTCAAAAGCAGTGAAATTAAAAACTTTTTTTTTAACTTTTATAAATACTTAGACGTCGGCGAGCCGCCGTCGACTTTCACTGCCCTCTTGGCTATCTAATTAATTCATGACTCCCATTATTGTCGCATACAAAGTACAGGGTGCACTTTAGCACCAAACAAGGGTATATACATATGTTGTAGTATGTATTTACAGTTATAAAATAAAAGAAAATGTGGCAAAAGTGTAAGCAAGTGAGTACAATTAAAAAGGACGTATGCTGCGCCAGAGCGGCTGGGAAACATGGACATAATGTAAACATTAGCACACCTCATAAAATATTAATAAATGAAATTGTAAACAAGCTGGAAGAACATAAAAGAAAGACATAGACGTAAAGTGGTTAGATGAGGAAGGTTGACGATGCTCCACAAATGTGCGGGAGATAGAGATATTATTTCTTTGACTTGCTACAGTAGTGTGTGAAATATTAAACAGCTTGTTTTTGTTTTTTTTTTTGTTTGGTGGAATATACAATTTCTGGTAAAATATCTGGTAATTTTTAGGTTATGCGATTCTCGAACTAATGGCAACTATTGCTAAGTAGTCGAGAGCAGTGTAAAAAATTATAAAAGATTCCATAAGTGCATAAATATCTATGCATATGATATATGTACATATATCGCCGTAAAATACCTACACCCACTGTCCGTTCGCTTTATGTTCTTTACAATGGCTCGGAGAATTATGCCGACACGCGTCTGCAATTTCTTGCATGTTTCTTCCATTCAAAATGTACATCAGTATGTTTTTTTTTGCGGCAAAAATTTACATTCCAAACTCCACTCCAAAAAAAAGAAAAGACCTGGGAGTAAGAAAAGTACGAGCAGGAATTTCGTTATTTGCTCCACAGGCATTTTGAGTGCGGCTGTCGGTTTTTTAAGCACTTCGTTCAGACTCACTTGTACTACATACATACATATATTTGTCTAAAGTAATGTAAATTTGTATGCACTCACATGAAATATTAATTTGACTGCTGTTCTTGGTCTGTTTTGCCAAAGTTCTCGTACAACATATGTACATCTGCACAAACAAAGTAAACACAAATTTTCTTATTATTTTGTTGTTGCATGACGTCAGCCGGTGAAATCAGCTGTGCTCCAGCGCTCATCCTTGACGGCTTTTTGCTGTCAGACAAACATTCCAAAACATTTCGTAGCCGTCATTTGTATGACATTCGGAAACAACACGCAATTAAAGTGACTGTATGTGTATATGTATTGCTTGAAATTCCTTTCGGGTGTCAGAAATAGGTGGTGATATTGGTGAAAATGACTTTAAGAATTTGTAGTATGATGAGTTAGGCGCCTTATTGACTGTGTGAAGTTCTTATGTAGAAATTTTGGTGATTGGCACATCTGAAAATATGTATTTAAATAATATTGAATACTAGATCTAGTAAAGAAGGACTAGGTAAAGTAAAAAGGAAATGTAGCAAAATTATTTAGTTAACTTTTTATGATTTACATAAAATTGCTATTGGCACTCGTTGGACGAGGCTGTAGTAACGTGATCGGAATACCAACTGGTCACTGCTGCCACCAACGCACTAAAAATGGGTCCTAACTGATCGAGAAGACTGCAGGCAATGTCTAGAGCTGAACACCAGCGAAACAATGGAGCATCTCTTGTGTACTTGTCCCGATTTGGCTAGACTACGCTCTAAGCATCTGGGGTTCTCACGGCATGATATACTGGAAAAGGGATCGATAGTGAGGCCGCATAGTCGTTTAAAATTCGCGTCAAACGTAGGCATCCTAAATGGTGATTACTTCTCTTGAACCTAATAACTGAACTCTATCTGGTATCGCAAAGGACCAAAACAGGTCTATGCGTGGCTTATTGGATTACCAGTTTCACCTAACCAGTTCCGATTTTGAAGGTAATTTCCTAAAGCTACCCTCGTAGAAACCCTCACTTATTGGTAAAAAAAAATTGCGGCAACCGATTTTTAGAAGCTTTTTTAAAGCGATTTTTCACCAGTACAATAATACGCCGTGGGCAGGAACAGGTTGTAATCACTTGCTGCCAAGTTCACATTATGAGATGGATGCTTAAGAACCACCAAACCAAATTTCCGCAGGTTATGCTTAGTTACTATCGATATGTGTGGTCTGGCGTTGCTCCGATGGAACAAAATTCCTCTTCCATTGACCAAATCTGGCCGTTTCTGTACGATTGCTTCCTTCAGACTGTTAAATTTTTGACAGTACAGGTCCTAATTAAGAGTTTGCCCGTGGAAGAGTAGCTCGTAGTCAATGATTATTTGCTAAACACATAGAAAATGACTGTAAATCCTGGTTTGGCCACCTTTCGACGGTTTTCACTTGATCTTTTCGTAAGTGAGCCACTTTCACCAATATGCGTCCGCTTCAGAAATGGATCTAAACATTTAGTTTTCCTTTGTAAACAGGGTTATGTGAATGATTCCAAACGATGTTTTGTGCAATGTTTGGCTCCTGAACAATCAAAGTGTGTTTATATGGCGATCAAACTCGACATTGCCATTACTTTATCCGCCGTGGCCAACACGCAAAGAACCATAAATCTTTTGCAGAACTTCTTTCTCAAAAACTCGTAACGTCGACTCATCAGATGTTGTCATCGTCCATTCCTCTGCAACATATAGCAGGACGGGAATAATGAGTAACGAATTCGATCTTTTTTCGTCGAGAGAGGATGTTTTTTTTGGCTAGCCATAGAGTACTAGGTTTAAGACCGGAAGTCGTGAGCTTCTTGAACCATGTAAAATAATCGTTTCTAGACACTCCCAAGTGAATGGAGCTCAGAGGATTTGCCTTATTTTGGTGAACTTCTACACATAGCTCGATCCTCCTTGTGTCTTAGGCATCAAAAATATTGGAACAGAATTAATAAAAGCTCTTATATCTAAATTAAGCCAATCTTGCCGCCAACAATGATTGACGTGACTCGGAAGTCAAAAGTCATGCAAACATATCATAAATTATAGAAATCCTTAATTATACGCTTAACTGTGTGTTGTTGTTGTGCGTATCTGAGGCGGTACGTGATATTGCGCTATACTCGGGAGCGGCAAATCGAGAGGGTGGCTTGTAATGCATGACATACAATATGTGACTCAGTAAAAATATTTTCGTTAACATAACACCGTTATTATTTTTTGCTATTATAACAGTTTTTGTCTTTCTTTCCGTCTATTTTATTTG
This sequence comes from Bactrocera latifrons, assembly GCF_001853355.1. Classification (NCBI taxonomy): domain Eukaryota; kingdom Metazoa; phylum Arthropoda; class Insecta; order Diptera; family Tephritidae; genus Bactrocera; species Bactrocera latifrons. The sequence continues at coordinate 310,150 of NW_017534808.1, forward strand.
ACTAATAACATTGAGTGTCGACCAACGCTTGGTCACGTGACTGGGATTGACAGAATTTCGGCTTGGCACATTTATTACTTTTCAAATTTTTACCTAAATATCTATATGTATATACATATGTATGTATGTACATGTGTATGTGTTTTGTATATTCTCTGTTACCACATTTTTATGGACCCTCATTGACGATTTACTACTACGACTACAATAGAAAAGGGTTATAAAAGTCGGCATAAAACTTTAGTGGGAAGTCAAATATTGTTGCGTGCAGTGCTGAGGTCAGAAGGGAAAGTGATAAACTGCGATAAAATTAAATGAAAAAGTTTCTGTTATGGTTTTATATATTTTCTATTTGAAAGTTGGCATTTTTTGACATATTTTTCTATCTTGTGTTATATTTTTTCACATAGAAGTTGGCGAATTAAATATTGTTTCGTATATACGAGGGTTGTACGATATCTCAGCATATCTTTAAATTTCTTCGGTGTTTTTAAATGCAATTTTCATACTGTATGTTAAATTAAGTTATATTAAAACAGTGATCCTGCTAAAAACTCCAAAAAGGAACTCACTTGGATAGCTTTAAAAAAATAGCTGCGGCAGGATGAACCTTGCAGCTCAGTAGATCTCCCAAGTTTTCGCAATCGAAATGGAGCGGGTCATCGAACGACGTCTGCTAAGCTCAGGCGAAGTCTATACCTATATATCCAGTGTTAGAACGCAAGAGAACAGCGGCGCACACCCCTATAAGTGCGACTAGGGTGCCTCCTTCTGCGAGCTCATCAGCTTTCAAGTTTCCAACGATTCCGCTAAGTCAGGCACTCCAACTAGTCTGATAATGAATTAGCTTTATGCTATTGATGGTCATGGCAGACACCCCTTGACTAATCTTGAGTGCATAGTGAGCGAACTCAACAATAGAATTATCTCTCTCCGAGTGACCTTTGAAATTTTGTCAATATTCGAGCATAAAAATCAGAACCACCATGGTTGGTACCGGAAAAAAGGCAAGTCCGTGCCGGTTCCAGTTTCGTAGCCACGACTGTTAGGGGAATGTACTTTCTACATTCACGGCCTTGGATGAGATAAATCTTTCATTTCAGTTCAAATAAAATATTAGCTTTCCTTAGTTGAAATTAGTGTGTAGTTCGCCATATTTTTAAAAAGTCTTTTTTAAATATTTGTTGGTTAACAAAAGAAATCCTTCGTCAAAATCTTTAAGGCCCACTTAGCCTCGAGCGCGCAAGTTCTCAAAGTCGTATCTACGGAACTATTTCTCGGATCAACTTGAAAATTTAGGACAATATTCTAGAGGTGTTAAAGAACACCTTAAATGACGAAAAATAATTTGCTTATATATAGGTGGTTGCAAATATTTGAATATCACTCTCAGATAATTTTTTTTCTTCCTAAAAAAATATATACGATTTCAAAAACCTAACTGATACAACTGCCTTAGTATATACTAGATATAATACTCTCACTAAAAACCGCCACCATTGTTGCATTCTGTGGCGTGTGGCAATGTGGTTAGCAGCAGCGAACTGGAAATTCCCCCGGCTTAGTTGCGCGCTCCTTCAACACCCAATTATTTTACTTGCATACAACAACAACATATACATGAAGGGCGGCGACCACCAAGCAATTCATTAAATTTCAACAACAATATTATTCCAGCTAAAGTTCGTATGCTGCCGCTGGTCTAGTCTGTTCAAAGTCTGTCCGACAGCGCGCGCCATGCGTCAGCTAATCCGTGAACCATGAAGCTTTCGCTTGCAACACAATGCTTTGCTTCCGATTGGGGAGCACTGGGAATATGGAACGACTGCCTTCATTACACATGTGCATATGTATGTGTTGATGGTATATATTTCCTATTTTGCTTGCATGATGTATGTAAATAAATAAAAATGGCATTGGCGTCTGCTGGCTGCGTTAATCTTATTAAATCGGAACAAATTATGCACGCACCAAAATTGAGCGCAAAACCTAGTCTATTTAAGGGCGCTTGATGATCGTCCGTCAGTTGGTTAGCGCCGTGAATTGTTGCTTGTTCATATGTGTTATATACTCCTATGATAGACATTTTATATAGTACATACATATGTATGTACAATATTTCTTCCATGTTGTATGTATGTATGTATGCCAATTTGCTGCCATTCTTTCTGTTCTCTTTTTTTTGTCGCTCAATTTTGTTTTCTTATTATATTCACTTTTTCTGCCAGCTATTCATTTCTCGATGGTGGTGTGCTGTAACGCGTGTCGCGTGTCAATTTGCATTCTCTTCTCCCTTTAGATCTAGATTTCCTCCTTACTCATTCACCATTGATCGCCATTGTTGTTTTATAAAGCTTAAACTTGAACTTTATGGATGTACCTAATGATAATTTCAATTGAAATAAAATATTATATTCACTCAGACAAATGGCAATATTAGCATTATATTCCCAAACAGAAAATTTAGTTTACATTATTTATATAATAATATGCTTAAAAAATAAAAAGAGATAAAAAAATTGTGCTGTTGTCGAGTGAAATTATATGCATTTGTAAGTACAGCGTGGAGTAATAAAAATGCAACCTTCCACATTTTAAATGGGCGTTATTACCACCTCAACTATACAAGTTTCGGCTCATTTTTGGAGCGCTATTTGCTAGATTTTTGGATAGTTTCGAAGTTAGGTGCATAAATCCCCGTCTCGCCGCCAGTCATAATGTAAGGTTCTCATGTCGTTTGTAAAAGAGATTCAGATCTTTTGATACGATGATACCTCAAACTTTAACCAAATGTGTTGTGTTGATCAATGAGAGATGTGGACCCCTTTTGGTATTTCTCTAAAGCCAAAAATCACTGTTTACTTAACTTTATTTTCGTTAACAGAGATGTATGGTGTGAAGCTAATTTTCGATGACTGCACGATATTTACTGAATTCTTTAGCCACTTAAATACTTGTGTACCTGTCGCGCATTGACAAGACTACGTTGTAAGCGTCTGGTGTGTATCACACACTGGAGAAGGTATCGATAGGAAGGCCGCTGAGTCTGTTAAAATTCTCGTGTAACTCAGGCGTCCTAAAGGATGACTACCCCTCTTGGACCCAGCAACTGAACTGCCATCTGGTATCGCAAAGGACCAAAACTGGTCTATGTATCGCTTATTGGCTTTCCAGACTAACCTAACCTATCCTAAATACTTGTGTTCGCAATAAAGTGAACTCCTCAAAACACTTCTGCAACATCTTCAACGTTTCCGTAGCCGTGGTACCATTTTTATCATAAAAAAAATCTAAAATCAGAAAGCTGGTAAAAACACACCATTTGTTTTATCAAAATCAAATTTCAGGTTGTACCTTTTTTTCATCGATTCGCAGTATAAAAAAGATCAGTCTTTTGATCATATCATATTAAACCGATTGATAAAAATAAAATGTACAGTGAAACATAATCAGAGGACATAATGAACTAGGGCTTAAATTTCGAAGTTGATATTCGAGCTATCTTATACCGTTTTTTTTTTTTACTTTTTCTAAATCTTTATATCAAAAGTTAGATTCCCAGAACTCAATCTAGCGAATCACAAAGCTTGAAACCCCATCGCAAACTTCCTTAAACCATTTACAATAAATATTTTTTTTGCACACTACTGTGTGTCGCAATTTTTTTTTAGGTAAAAATGAACTATTCCATAACACCTTGGTATGCCCTTTTATTTCATAGATTGTAAAATGTTCTTGATTCTTGCACTTCTGTCAAATAAACTAGTGTTCTGGACCGGGATATGTTGCGGACACTAAGTTAAGTTTCAAACCGGGACACTATGTGCAAAGGAAATATTTATATAATTATCACTTTCCGACTTCGAAAACAAAGTTAGATAAGGTAGTGAAAGAGGTTCAGTGTTTTATCAGTCCCCATGATCCATGAAACAAAACTAACGGGTATATAATATTTATACAGAGGCCTATGCCAAAATTAGTTGCAATGAAATGAATCTATCCTTAAATTTAAAATGCTTAGCTCAGAGCCTTGCTATAGCGAATGTTCCCATAGAGGAGCGACTAGAAAGAGTAACTTAAACGCAGCGCCATCTATCGTTAAAGACTTTTTATGATTTATATACATTTTCCTCCAAACTGTAAGGAATAAGTAATTCTACGCTTTAAGCTCCTATAAGTTTAAGCCATATTTATGTCTATACATACCTCAAGTCATCCCTTCCTTGGAATTTACATAGTTGCATTTTACTTTTATGACACTTTAAAAAACATTCGTGCGGCAAACTTTGTTGCGCTTTTCCATTCCGCTGCCTTAGTTGGAAATTTAAGTTTCGTTGACCTATCACCCCAAGAACCACTGCCGGGCTACACGCAACTTGAGCATTTTCACAAATACAAGTAAACAAACAAGCAAGCAACCGAGCGCTTCATCCCTCTGTAGTGTCCTTTGAAACACACTCAAACTGACACTGAACGCCTGGCCTGATGACTCATAGTCACGAACTCGAAGCCATTGGTATGTGGGCAAACAAAGTGCAGTTTAAAAAGAGGAGAGCAGCGCTTGGAGGTAGTAAATAAAAGCAAAGCGGGAAGCATTTAAAGCTACCGCCTGCGTCCAAAGTGAGAACCATACCTAATGCACACCCAACAGATAATGCTTCTGGGTTGGGTGTAGATAGTGCTGTGCTTCCGCAAAGTGGAGATGCTGAAGTGCCACCAGCAACGCAACATTTACCTGTGTGATGTCCTTTATTGCCTTGCCGAAACATATTGACGTAGTTCAAAAGTAATTTTGTATGACAATATACTATGAAATAGGTGAGGTAACAAAAAAAGTATGATGATGACAAACTTCTTTCCGAGATGTGTTGGTATGTGTGAAAAAATTGTTTCGAATTTCAATGACATTTCGTTTATTGTCATTGCTCTTCTTGTCCTGTCTGCAAGACCACTGTTTGCACTTGTCGCTGCCAGAGTTCGTAGTGCCCATTTTCGTCGGCATAGTAAATGGAGCCAAACTAATAGCAAATAAAGAAACAAAGAGACCATTTTATAGATATTCATAGAAATTGAAGAAAAGAAATGCAAACAAACAAAATGACAATAGGAAGACAACTTATGACAACAATAGACCGTGACAGCACGACAATCGACAATAGCGGTAATGGAAAAGTCGCATAAAAATGTTGTATGAAGTATGTAAATTTGTATATTGTAGTTTCTGCAGGCTCCATATGCGGTTGTTTTAGAAATTTTAAAGGATGAACTTTGCATGTCCCTTAGGTATGCGCTTCTTGTGAGGCTGAAGTTGACTCACTTGTATGTACTTTATATTATGCATACACCCATCTCTCTCTTTCTCTGTTGTCCGCAGGGCCTTAAATAAGTGCATTATGCCTGCTTTCTTGAACCTTAACTTGAAACTGAAAAAAAAAAATGAAAATAAAAATATGCCTAGTTGATTGCATTTTGATGATCTTCATAAAAGTAACCACACGAATATTTTAGTAGTTCTTATGCCCTGAACAGGGTATATTAAGTTTGTCACGAACTTTGTGAGACCCTGAAGGAAACCTCGAAAATGCGTTACCTACTGAGTTGATTTAGTCATGGCGGTCTGTCGATCCGCCTGTATAAATATCATACAATATAATATCATTTGGATACTTGGTCATATAAGAATTGAAAGAAATGAAAGGGTAGATGAGCAGGCTCGTTCAGTGGAAGCTGCCGATACAATTCTCCTAATGAGTCGCAGCCTTTCAGCTTTTTCACCAGCTGTTTAAAGCAATGGATCCGAGAGGAAGGAGAGGAAAGGTTCAGGTCTTATAACACACCGAACACAGGGCATATAAAAAGTTACTTTGGGGTAGTGTGGATGGTGGGCACACCAAAAAGGTCGTACTTCTAGGTAAAACGGAGCTTAGTAACATTGTAAGGGTGGATGGTGGACATACTTCTAGACATTTCGTCTTTGAAAATCCCGTAAAACACCGGCTAGCTTTTAAAGATATACATTGTCTTTCAAATAATATTTCAAATATTTGTTTGGATATTAACTCTCTCGAAATCGAATAAGTTAAGTAGTGCTATCAAATCAAAATATGAAAATTGATAGGAAAGTCGAATGACAACCATACCATAGTTTAAAAGAAAAATATTTATAAAATAGTATTTAAACAAAAGGAACATTTAAAATGGTTCTTCGAAACCACCGTATCGAACGGCCGAACTACTCGTACCAAGTGTGCGCTGCGCCCAGCCGTTGCATGTCTATTTACAGTTCGTGTCAACGACGTTTGTTTCATAGATGGCAACGTAGTAGCTTTTTCCTTGCTATGCTATGTTCCCTCGGCTAGAGGACGCCCTTGTGCACTTCATGCTGCGTCTAGCCATTTTGGCAGTTGTTTGCCCATTTTATGATATTGTCTGTGTATATATAAATGTGTTCTTCCGGCTAGCCCGGTTCTTTTGCTAGCAACTCCTTTCGTTGTCCTGGCTGGCTTTTGTTGCATGCCACAAATGTCATTTCACATGAGTGTTTCATAAGTTTTCATTTCGTGTTACAATTTTTTTCGTTCGACTCTATAGTGTGGGTACATTGCCCTCCACAATGCGGTAAATATCTTTTCTTTCAGCTTCTCTGTTTTATTTTCATTTTTTTCGTGAATATTCTACTTTGGGTGGGTGCATATAAATAGGCACGTCATGTTACTTGGTCGTTAAGAGTGGGTAACCTATAAATTGATAACAAATGATGTTAAAATTTACGGCTTGTATCATAACCCTTACTTTGGTTTGTGCTCACTTAAAAGGTTAGCAAAACAATATTATTCAAAAAATTTTTGGTTATATTTTATATGGCCTGTAATTGCTTCTTGCAGAACCTTTACAGTAACGCTTTCACTTTTTTCAACACCAAATTAGCCACTTACCGAAATGTCTTTGCTTGCAGTGAGGCGCATGTTTTTTGTATATTCAAATTAGCTAACCTCAATTTTGTTGTAAATGATGTAATATTTATTGTTGCCCACCTATCACTGTGACAAAGTGCTTTGCGTGTGTTTGTAGTTTGGCACATTCATCATTATACTTTTGCTTAACGCCAGCCTAACCTAAATTTTCTAACGTCGCGTAGCTGTCCTATTCCTTTTGTCAAACTAGAAAAAAAAAAAGTTTTGAACTCATTTTCACTGCAGAGGTTCTTCACCTTTTGAACTGCCAATGGATTATAAAATGCAACACTGTAGGGAAATGACATCAGCTAAAACGTACTAATTACAGTCACTCACTCACTCACCCCTCAACCACAGATACACAGTGATCCAGCGAGAGCGCAGCGCTGCTGTCAATCCTTCTCAGCGCCATTGTCTCGCAAATAATAGTGACATTTCGTATTTCTCAAACTCGCGTGATGTGGTCGTGGAAAAAAATAAAGTTAAAATTAATTATGCAAATGTATTTACCAACTAGACCGCCTAGACTTGAGTCATCATCATGCTCGTAGCGCACCGCTAAGCTCCTTGCAACTTCCAGGAAGCGCCGCCGTCGGGTGATTACGGTAACTGAAAAGCACCGACAATATTTGCACAAAATGTCAAGCGCTTGCGGCGAGCGGGCGAGAAGGGCGACTTGCTTGTGCAAACATATGCTACTAAAAGCGGGCAATTTGGGTGTGTATGGCGCCAGTTTGGACAATATGAATGGCGGCTTAGCAACTGGGACATGCAGGTGTAGTGAAAAATGTAGATTATTTCGCATGCAAAAGGGGTGAGCAGCAAAGTGTTAACAGTCTGCTGGAGGGAAAAGTGAGAAAAATGTTTATTGTTTGGCACACTTTATGGTCGTGCAACCCCAGACAATTGTGTATGCACCAACGCACACACATTTCGTGGCTTGGCTACATTGTATGCTGATATCATAACTATTAGTACACTAAGTACAATTTAGTGTGTTGTGGCCCGCATTCTCTATCACTGTAACCTCTTTAGCCTTTCCTTTAAGAGTACTAGCATATAAACATGCAACTATATAGGACTTAATGGCATTAAAGTAATGTTCAAATTGGTGTTAAAATCTTCATTTGCATTTTAATGGACGCTGTTGTGTATAAATTGTTGTATTTGCATGCTTTTGCTGCATTGCCTATGTTCACTCGCTTGTTTTGGCCACCATGGCAGAAGCATAACTTGTACAATGTGCTACATTTAGCACATATACTTTGATCCTTTGGGCATTAAGTTATGGTGCATGAGTGTCTAAATGAAGTTAAACAGTATGTATACTCAACTATACTTTTAGTGCATTAGTAATAATTGTGTGATATGCCATCTAATAATATTAGGAAAAAACTACATTTTCACCTATTTTAATGCAGTCTCGGCTAAGATTTCCTTCAGTCTCATCATTAAAGATATGTTTGTCGAATGTAGAGTTCTCAACTATATTATCAAACATATCTTTTGCTATTTTCGACGTCGATTTTGCAAAAGATTAAGTTATTTTGGTACGGGTACCCAAAATATTAATAATTGACTCGATCCATAAGAGATCTCTCTAATGCCAATATATATAGATTTTTCGATGTTTCCGTTATTAGCAGAGGTGGATGGAGGAATCGTATGAAGTAGGCTTTCGCTGAATGCACGACCTTCACTGAATGCTTTGTCCTACTTAAATACTTACATATGTTTGAGATAATGTAGGGTCGTCAAAACACTTGTGCAACATCGACTGTCATCATTTTGTGTATATTATCGATTACTATGAGTCCTTGTTATAGTAACTGATCTTCAGTTGCTTACACTATTTCACGATTTTCGGATTTTGAATATATTGAATTCTTTAAAAAAAATTTAGAATTTAGAATTTCGGATTTTGAATATATTGAATATATATAAAGTCAAAATTGCTTCTGTAGCCTTCCAAAAAAAGAATTAATTACGGATGTGTGGATAATATAGATAATGGCAAAAAAGGTTTCTGGGTTTTTAATTTGGTGAAACATTTGCAAGAATATTCTTTTCCCAGATCGGAGGTAGTAGATGTTTACCTGTTCAATGTAGATTTATTAAAACTTTGGAACCGTTCGCCATCGTTGTTGTTTACTCCTTAAAGAGTCAGTAAGGTAATCTGTCCTGTTTTTTGCCATTTTTTTCATACCAATTTTTATTCTACAATAGAACTTTTTTCACATATCATGAGGTATATCGTGGAGTGTATAAACAAATTTTTTGCGTTTTTTCACGGGCGAACACGATTTCTCATGTTTGAATCATCTGAAACTCAAAACCCCAATTTATTCTTAAAAAGTACGTGAATGGTTATCGTCCCTTCTGGAATCATGAAAAAATGTTGATAAATAAAAAAGTTATTTAAGGTTTTTTTGTAATTTTTTCCCATGTTTTTTGACATAAATTTTGTCATAACATTCTCAATAATTTATAAAAAATATAGGCACTATAGCCAGGCATTTTGCATTTTGTGAACAAAAACGTTAACTTCGGCTGCACCAAAGCTAAATACCCTTCACAAGTGCATTTCTGTTAGTAACTATGTGTTCAGTTTGTATGGAAGCTATATGCTATAGTAATCCATTCTGAACAATTTTTTTGGAGATTATATTGTTACCTTAAGCAGTAATCCATGCCAAATTTCGTGACGATACGACGTCAAATGCGAAACTTTTCCATACAAGCCCCATTATTTCTATAAACAATAACTCATACCCAATTTCGTGAAGATATATCGAGAAATGAGGCAGTTTCCCACGCAAGCATTTGATTACGATCGTTCAGTTTGTATGGCAGCTATATGATATAGTGATCGGATATCGGCAGTTCCGACAAATGAGCAGCTTTTTGAAGAGAAAATGACGTTTGCAAAATTTCAAAACGATATCTTAAAAACTGGGGGAAACTAAATCGACACAGCTCCACATCCTGATCATTTATATACGTATATACTTTATAGGGTCTCTGACCCTTCCATCTGGGCGTTACAAACTTCGTGACAAACTTAATATACCCTGTTCAGGGTATAATTAAGCAAATCGATTGACTAGTTCGACCGGAATCACGTCCGCCTGAGAAAAAAGTGTGTTTTCAGAAAAACGCCTTTAAAGCTTGAGGTGTGCAGTCCGAGCGCAACGAACCTCGAACGGTATTATTATTTTTGGGCCTTTTTCGAGACCTTCCAATGGTAAAGTGAACTTCTACATTAATTTTAAGGGTAAAAGGGAACAGAAAATACAAAAAAAAAATTTTTTTGAAAAAAATATTACCATACAAACAAAAAATATTAGCCCTTAAAGAAATGGTCTGCTAATTCATACAGAATAATCGGGTAGACCCGTTAAAATGTTTAAATAGAGCCATGCTTTGGTTTGTATAAATATTTTAGTTAAACGACTGCTATGCATAATCCTTCAAAGTTAGACAATCAAACATCAATTCTATTGCATATAAGTTGTGGCTCTCATTTAATATATTCTTCAGGTAACTAACTGCCAAATTACTTGTAGTAGTATTATTTTTGTAAATAAAATATATTTATACTATCTTTGTTTTGTTCTTAAACTCCTTTTAAATTGTTGTACATTTTGGATACATTTTCATTTCTTCTCTAAGGTTTATAAAATGTCATTTTAAGTTATCATAAAAAACTCGTTGTCCAGCATTTCGTGCTCCCAATTCAGTATAAGCTAGAATAGCCGCAACTACAAATTGCTCACTAAGCGTCAGCCTGCTAAAAAGGTGTGGCCGCTAGTCATCACAAACACTCGCGCACTTTGACTCATTCGCTTTTAATTAATTAATTTAAATGATGAATTGTGTTGTATTACCCAAATGCTTATGGCAGCATTAAGACAACATCATAACGAGTGTTTCTGCCTTTTAGTATTCCGTTGTTGTTGCAGAATTTTGCATAACCATAAAAAGTTATGACAAGCCCAGAGAAATAAGTTTCCTTCATATTCGTACTAAGTGGTGGAGTACATTTGTATGTTTGTTTGTATGTACATACATATGTATCCATGTCATACACAGCTGGCATGTTTTGCTTCCTTTCACATCTGTTTTGCTTTTCAGGTTTATTGTACCCCGTGACTTTTATAGTTTATCTTTACATTTGCATTTTCATTTTTTTATATTTTTTATAGTTTTTTTTTTACCCCACAATTATTTTTGCTCGCCAGTGCAATTAATAAAATAAGTAGAATAGTTAGTCCATGCTCATTTGTCTGATTGCCTGCATGATTACGACGTGCTTACTTTAATTCTTTCCATTTTTTCCTTTCCTCTTCAATCTGTCTGACGGCCCATTAATTTAGTCAAATAAGCAAGATTTATTTAAAGCCTCACTTGAACTCACATTAATTCTTTGATTGCCTGCGCCGACAGATCGACAACTTTCCCAGCGAATTCGAGGAGGTAGCGGATTGCGGCGTGAAAAGATTATAGTTTTTAAATAGTTTTGTTGGCTCAACAGTTTATATGGGATTTAGTAAATATTTTTGACGTTTTGATGACTCTTTTGTTTTTCTTTGAACACAAAGACATTCGATTTGTCGTTCTTCTTGGTTACATCACTTTCCGACCATCTCAGGCGGTATAGAAATGATTTTGGTACATATGTTTGCCTTGAGCTCATTGAAGATCCGATAAGCGTACACTACAAAGTTTAATATAAAAATTAGTTAAATCCCTAAGTTCGGGGAGCCAGTAAATGTCAGCTCTATTAGATGTCAGAGGACAGGAAATTCTTGTCGCAGAAACTGAATTATTTAAGTCTCAGTGTGAAATAACGCATCGCCTTGTTGAAACCAATAATTGTCAAGAGCTTTTTCGTTTATTTACGAACTCCGAAAGCTATTGCTATGTATTTCCTTCGATTGGTTCGTTTTTGTTTAAAACATATAATAATAATAATATGGTTCAGTTTTGGTTTTGACGCTAACAACAGTTCAAACAGTCATTCTTTGATCATGCAAAGTAGCTTTAAAAAGTTGGAATGGATTTTCCAACCAATATTTAAATTTTTACCCATTCGGTTGATACGTCCAAGCTCAGATATTTAATGTTTTTTAGAATTCGAATCTCTTACCAGCTTTCATTTAAAGTACCACTACGTTTTTGTTAACCTATATTTTTGTTAGTTAATTCCTAACGCATAGAAATTGATACACAATACCCCATAACACTTAAAAATACTATAAAACATTTCCCCTACTAATCATCTGACAACTTAGAAGGCACTTATTACTTTTGCGTAAAATATGCATAATTCTAAAACTCAATTACGAAAGTAAACAAATTCTTATTTGGATAATTGTGTATGTTACGGTGTCTCTTACGCAATTTACATTTACACATGTGTATTCTTGACTTTTTAGTGACCTTTTTCGACCTGCCCTTTTGTTGTCATATCGTTTTAAATTCCAACTGTATGTGGTTTAATTGTTAGCCGAAATGTAACTTAAATCGCACATCAAATAACTATGTATGCACATTCTTACAGGCCGTTGGAACCGTTTTACGTATTGTTGACTTTTCCAAGTGCTTTGTCCTTGCCACATTATCAATTAGCAAAGCGTAAATAGTTCTCAACAATTAATGAAGGTTCGAAGTTTACGCGTAAATGATTTTTACAACTTGACTCAATTAACACTAATGGAATGCTACCATGAGAGTAGCGGCTACGCAACCTCGAAATTATTTAACGGTTTCCATTTTCTCTTGCCGTAATAAACTGGCCCAGATAATGTTCCACCCTTTATTTAGAGGAACTAGGGTACATTACCGTATGTTATGTCAATATTATAATATGTTAGTTCAATTAGCACAGGCAATTAAGTTCTATGTTAAATTCTGTCAAAGGGTTCATTGTTCATTCACATACAAAAAAGTATCCATAGATTAATTGGATTTTGATCGGTCAGTGTGTGTGACAGCTTAATGCTATAGTGGTCCGATATTGACGATTCCGACAAACGACCAGGTTTTTGGGGAGAAAAAGACGTGTTAAAAATTTCAGATCGAAATTTAAAAAACTGAGGGATTAGTTCGCGTGCCCATATACATATACAATTTATTGGGTCTCCCACGTTTTTTTTTATCGGTGTTACAAACTTCATGTCAAACTCAAGAGAGTAATTCTTCAGGGTAATAAAAAAAAAATTCTTATCATTCATTTTAATATTTTTAGTTTTATAACCGATAATTTCTTATACTTTTCTATTAAATAAGTGCCTTAGTTTTTATGAGGAATGACGTACTAATTGGCTAGCAATTTAGTAACAATTAGTTAATTGAGCATTTTAGCGTTATCAAAAATATATTTGATAGAACAATTGGTTCATTTACTCTTTGCTTCCTTGTTATCCTTGCAGTTACCGATGGATCAAAAACGGCAAAAAATTCGATTGGCAAGCTTACGACAATCGCATGCTGCAACAACCCGGTCGCGGTACGCTTGTCATCACATCACCCAAGGATGAAGATATGGGTCAGTACCAGTGTTTCGCTGAAAACGAATTCGGTACAGCCACCTCGAACTCAGTGTTTGTACGCAAAGCCGAATTGAATGCATTTAAGGATGAAGTGGCGAAAACAATCGAAACCAATGAGGGTGAACCCTTCTCGCTTAGTTGCGAAGCACCTGATGGTTGGCCCAAACCCATTGTAAACTGGCTGATACAGCATTCCTTGGAAGGCACCATTAAATCGATCAACAACTCACGCATGACACTGGATCCCGAGGGAACACTTTGGTTCTCGAATGTGACACGTGAAGATGCATCCGATGATTTCTTCTATGCCTGTTCAGCTACATCGGTGTTCCGTAATGAGTACAAAATTGGCAATAAAGTCTTATTGGATGTGAAACAGACCGGTATCAGCGCTGCACTGAACAAGCAACAACCGAAACGACAATATGTGACGCGTAAGAATGAAGTTGCATTGCGTGGCAAACGTGTCGAGCTTTATTGTATTTTCGGTGGCACACCACTTCCGCAAACGGTCTGGTCTAAAAATGGTGCACCCATAGAATGGAGTGATAGAATTACGCAAGGTCATTACGGTAAGTCGCTGGTGATCAGACAGGCGAATTTCGAAGATGAAGGTTCCTACACTTGCGACGTTTCAAACGGTGTCGGTAATGCACAATCGTATTCGATCAATTTGAAGATTTTGGCTACACCTTACTTCACCAAAGAACCAGAGGTACAAAATGCAGCCGAAGATGAAGAAGTCACATTCGAATGTGCCGCTGCTGGTAATCCCGAGCCCACAATTCAATGGATCCACAATGGCAAACCGATTGCACAATCACCACCCAATCCACGTCGTACGGTACAAAGTAATCGTATTATCATTCGCGATCTTGTTAAAGCCGATACTGGTAACTATGGTTGTAATGCAACCAATTCGCTTGGCTACGTCTACAAAGATGTGTACCTGAATGTGCTGGCACTACCACCAGAGATACAGGAAGCACCACGTAAAGAAGCCACTGTCGATGGTAAGAATGTCACATTACGTTGCCGTGTGTTTGGTGCACCCAAACCCCAAGTGAAATGGATACATAATCATCAAGAATTGACTGGTGGACGATACAACACTTTGCCATCCGGTGACTTGGAGATCCAAGAAGTTGCTTTTAGTGATGAGGGTGACTACACGTGTTACGCGACCAATAAATTCGGTAGCATATCTGCGAATGGCACATTATTGGTAATGAAGCGCACAAGCATTATTCATGAGCCACAGAATTACGAAGTAGCTGCTGGCAAATCGGCGACATTCCGTTGTAATGAAGAGCACGATGAAAAACTGGATCTAGTAATTGAGTGGTGGAAGGATGGTCAAGCTATTGATTTCGAATCGGAGGCACGTTTCATGAAGACCAACGACAATTCACTGACCATACCAAAGACTGTTGAATTGGATTCTGGCGAGTACACATGCGTGGCACGCACCGAATTGGACGAGGCATCTGCTAAAGCCAATCTCATTGTGCAAGATGTACCCAATGCGCCACGTTTAGTCGGCATTGTGTGTATGGCTAATAGGATTAGAGTCACTTGGGAACCACAGGGTGACAATCGCTCACCAATTCTATATTACACCATCGAATTCAACACTTCGTTCACACCCGATTCGTGGGATATCTCATATGACAAAGTACCATCCACCGAAACCGCATTTGTGGTTGATTTAACGCCTTGGTCCAACTACACGTTCCGAGTAAAAGCCTTCAACAAAATTGGTCCCTCACCGCCATCAGATCACAGTGAGTTTTGCACCACACCACCAGATGTGCCCTACAAGAATCCAGATAACGTACAAGGAATGGGTACCGAACCAAATAACTTGGTCATATCTTGGACTCCAATGCCAGAGATTGATCATAATGCGCCAGACTTCCACTATCGTGTCTCTTGGAAACGTGATATACCAGCTGCCTCGTGGGAGAGTAAAGACATATATGATTGGCAACAGAACAATTTGGTAATACCAGATCAACCAACCTATGTTCCTTACTTAATCAAAGTAGTTGCTATAAATAAACACGGCGAGGCGAATGTTGCGCCTACAGAGGTTGTTGGTTATTCGGGCGAAGATCGTAAGTATATAGTATATTGATTTAATATCGGATAATCATTTGGTTTTGTTTATATGCATCATATTTACTTTGATTTAAAGGTCCTTTGGAAGCTCCCACCAACTTCAGTATGGTCCAGGTAACCGCTGCCACCACTGCCATGTTGCGCTGGAATCACGTTAGTCCCGAATCGGTACGTGGTCGCTTCAAGGGTTACAAGATTCAAACATGGACCGAGAAGGAGGGTGAGGAAGCGCTTCGCGAAATACATGTTGATGCCATCTCCGATCAGGCGCTCGTGACACAATTCAAACCCGATTCGAAGAACTTTGCACGTGTGCTTGCCTATAATGGACGCTTCAATGGCCCACCCAGCGTAGTCATCGACTTTGATACGCCCGAAGGTGTACCATCGCCTGTGCAGTCATTAGATGCTTATCCGCTGGGTTCATCCGCCTTCTGGTTGGTTTGGAAGAAACCATTGCAACCAAATGGTAAATTGACCGGCTACAAAATCTATTATGAAGAGGTTAAGGGCAGCTATGTAAGCGAGCGACGTGAACTCGATCCGCACATTAATGATCCACTGATAACGAGCGCAAAATTAGCTGGTTTGAAGGCAAACACGAAATATAGAATTTCAATAACGGCAACCACGAAAATGGGCGAAGGATCTGAGTGAGTTTGATGCTTTGAAACTTCAATTTTTATATTAATTATTAATTTGTTCTTTCCCAGACACTTCATTGAAAAACGCACTCTGCCAGAAGACTCACAAATGCCTGCGGTACCTGGATTTATCGTACAACAATTAAAATCCGAGAATAATAATGCAAAATACCGCGTTAACTGGCAGCCGAGTACCGAAGGGCATGCCGGCACACACTTCTACACACAATACAGGTAAGTGATTTAATTTTATATTCTTAAATAAAACAAGAAAAAATCGTACTGCACTAAGTATAAAAGCGTAGAAAAAGAGCTTTACCTTGATTGACCTAAATATTTCAGTCGATGGCATCAAGATTCCGAATGTCAATAATCCTAAAATTTTAGGTGTGACTTTTAACAGTCTGTGCTTTTTTACTAACTACCGCGATTATCGCCAAACTACAGAGTCGTAAATCCTGAATTCACTAGCCGCTTTCCCCATGTGCATAACTAAGAAACGTTGTTGGAAGCTTACAAAGCAATCGGCCAGGAAGTCCTTAACTACGACGCACCAGTATAGATGCAGTGGAACGCAGACGGGGAAGCTTCAGACCTTTCATAATACTGCACTCCGGATTACGACAGGATGCCTCTTGATGTCTTTTATCGAACAGCTGCTAGTGAGGCCTGTATGTTGCCAGTTAAGGAACATAATGACCTCCTCTCCCGCCAGTTCCTGCTGGGTTGCTTTCGCAGAAATCACCCTTGCAGTCACCTGTTTGGAGCGGATCCGGCTCCTTGGAGCATCAAGAGGTCATTTCTCAACTACATCGACGGCATCGAACAATATGCCGACCGGTCTTCGGACGCCACTAACTTCCGACAAGCACTGACCACCATTCACAGTGGAGCCATCAACACCTTCACCAACTCCTTTCCAGTGAATGGCGTACTCGAAGTCAAAACACCACTCATTGCAGACGAAGAGCTCGAGTTGCCGCGAGAAACGAGAGTAACCGTGAGCAGCTTCGTTCTGGATACTGCAGCATCCTACTTATCCAGAATAGACCCCGACATATCCAATATATGTCTTGCGTACTTATCTGGCATACCTCTCCGGTTGGTCCGCTACCCTTCGAAACAGCAAGTTTCTTGGGCCTTCCCTTGGATAACGTCGACGACAACTTAGGTAATAATTGCCATCCTAACGGGTACCCGCTATAACAACAACAACATCTTTATATTGATTCCGATTTGTCAGTACGTTACCATATCGTATAGTGGTCCGACAACGTCGATTCCGCCAAATGAGCAGCATTTTGGGAAGAAATGGACACATGTGCAAAATTTCGGAACGATCAAAAACTTCTGGACAGCTATGATAACTTAATATTTTCATGAAGGAATCACTATATCTTATAATATTGTTAGAAAATGTCCCATTTGCATCGTAAATAAATATTAATCAAATGTTGACACTTCATTTTTCGCATTTATCTTTCTCCAACGCAGAATCAAAGGCGAGCCAAACTTCAAAACAGAAAAACCCGAATTCTCAAAAGACTACCAAGAAATCGGTGGTCTCAATCCAGATAATGTGTATGAATTCCGTGTTGTGTCTGTTGATGGTGATCATGAAACGCCCAGCGAATTGCGTGAAATCGTCATTGACGGCCCCACCAAAGTGCCCAATCAGAATGTGGCGAATGCTGGCTGGTTCATTGGCATGATGCTGGCGCTGGCCTTCATCATACTATTGTTCATTATTATTTGTATCATACGACGCAATCGTGGTGGCAAATACGATGTGCATGATCGTGAATTGGCGAACGGTCGTCGCGACTATCCGGATGAAGGTGGATTCCATGAATATTCACAACCGTAAGTTAAACACAATTTTGCAAACGAAGTAAGCATTTTATAAACAAAACATCATTTTATCATACAGATTGGATAATAAGAGCGCTGGACAGCAATCGGTACATTCGGCGAAACAGCCTGGTGTGGAGAGTGACACCGACTCGATGGCCGAGTATGGAGATGGTGATACAGGTGAGTTTGAATTGAGTGAAAGAAAATGAATTCAAATTTTTACCATAAAATAAAGCCAAGACATTGTAATATTAACGTGTTTAATAATACATATAAAAATTCATGTGGACAAATATACATATGTATATGTGTATATCTGTCATTCTATATATGTATGTACGTACATGTATGACCGTCAATTAGAACGTTATTCTCGATTAGCTCACAACTCATCACAGAAAAAATATTTAAAATTATTTATTGTATATTATTTTTTTTTTTACTTTATTTATATGTATTTGTATTCATTATTCTCTCCAACTTGTATAAAATGCGTGTGATTTTGAAAATGAGCGCAACAGCAGCTGTAGTTAGAGGCGTAGCAAATAATTTACCAACCCTGCACGAACTACACGACGAGGCTGCCAACGTAGCCGCGAATATACTTAAACATTAGCCACACTCTTATTACAATAGAATATACAAATCTAGTAAATTCTTTTGACATTATGTAAAGGTAAAAATATAAATTTTTGGTTTTTCTCCAACATAAGGATTACTCTAAGGCATGAAGTTTATATAATATTATTAATTTAATTTTCGGTTGATTTTTGTTCATGAAACTCACTTTTTTCGCATATTTTATAAAACCTTGTGTTCATTTGAAAGAAATTCTAAAGTTTTGCATTTTTCTCACATTTTTATTAAACCATTAGTTCTCTAAATTTGAAATTTTTGATTGTTGCTAACATTTTGGCGTCACAAAAATTTTTGGGCAAGCTAATTAATTTCGCATATTAATGCTTCGAACTAAAAATTAAGAAAATATAGGTGAAATGAAGAAAGAACAAATTTAACCCAGACAAAGAATTGGTTTTGGTGCATCAAAGTATTGGTTTTGAACGGGTGAAAATTGCTTTTGATTTGGCTTTTTGCTTTATTCCTTGTAATAGTTTGTCACAACTTGGTAAATACTTATATTGCAAATTTTTAACCCAAATAATAACCATTTTCTTCAAAATTTTCGAAAAAGAAAATGTAATTTTTCTAAATTTTTTATATGTGCTCAAAAGTATATTTTGATCCTAAATTCAAAATCTTTCGAGACAAACATAACATTTTTACAGTAATTTCGCAAAATATGGCATAAATAACTGTTATATTATGTTAAAACAATGTTGGCAAATACTCACATATTATATAGTATTAGTACAGGGATTTTAAATTTTACTTTTAACAGTCGTTTGTGTTGCATAGTATTATGTCAATTGGGGTTTGTTAAAGTTAATTTGTGGTTTATTGCTCACACTGTGAATTGTCACTACTAGATTTTAAACCCAATGCTATTTATTTATTTAAAAGGATGATTCATTACGAGGTTACCTATGTTTATTATGTTTATTAATATTCGAAAGAACATTCTGTGCCATTTATCTTTTGATGATTATCTATTTCAAATGTTGGCTGTGGCTACGTACACCCGTTGAGTCCCATTTTCGATGACTCTTTCGAGCGCTTTGAATGGTAACTGGCGAATGACATGCGGGACATTTTGCTCCATGACCTGAATCGACGCGGAATCGTTCGCATAGGCTTTAGACAGGTTCCTTGTTAATATATCACATGTGATACAAAATTATTTTCTTGTACCCTGTGTACAGCGTCCATGTATCATATATGAACAAATTTTTGATTGAAATAAGTTTATTAAATATATCACTGATGGTACATTGAGCGTATGCAATTCAACTTCGTAGTGACATGTTCGTGTATCATAGCTGATACAAATTTTTTGTTACYRTTATATCGCTGTCMAGATGTGTGGGATAGTTCAAAAATTCATCGATAACCTCTAAAAACGCCTACAGCAATATGATTTCAAAAATAAGTGTTGCACGTGTACCGTTAAAAATTAATTTTTGTATGGGAACAGGGAACCTGTTAACATATCCCCACTAGAAAAAGTCGACATCTCCAAAAAGTGAAATTATCTGCTCACCGAAGTGTTCTCTCAATAAATTCATTTATTTATACGATTTGTGGAAAGTGGCGCCGTCTTGATGAAAGCAAATATCGCCGAGATCACGTGCTTCAATTTCAGGCATCAAATAGCCGGTTATCATGGTGCTATAATAATCGTCATTGACGGTTCCGTTCTCATCGGCATAATGTTTGAAGAGAAAAGGACCGATGGCTCCACCGGGCCACAAACCACACCTGAAGGTTGTTTTTTATGGATGAAATGGCAGTTCTTGAATCTCTTCATGTTGCTCTTTGCCCTCAAACTTTACAATCCAATGGTGCAATAGATTTCCACAAGAATTTCCGACAAAAATTGGATGCAAACCACTACTCATTGCCCTCAAGAGCTCAAGTTGCCCCGAAAATCTAGGATGACCCTTCGTTGTGGATAATACTGTAGTAGGCTAAACTATTACCTATCCAGAATCGACCCCTACGTACCAAATATACGTTTTTCCAGCGGGCAATGAGTCCCCGCATGACTCTAAACACTATAACAAGACAATATACAAAAGCTAAAAAAAAATTTAATAGTTAAGTACTGAAAATGTTCGAAGGACTGTACTAGTCAAAATTTTGATTTTTGTAAAAGGCGATTTCCAAAAAAATAAAAGACGTAAAGGTTCTTCGAACATGTATGTATGTATATGTAAATAGGTCGTGCGAAAATTTCGAGTCGATCTGTCCAGCTGTTTCAAAAACAACTTAAAATTTTTGAGAATTTTTTTTTAAATATTTGTATATTCGATACATAAATACGAAAATCCATTTCACTTTTTTTCAATTCAGAAGTAGAAGTTCTAAATAAAGGCTTATTTCGGACATTTTTCAATTCTCTTTTCAACTGTAACTTTAACAGTATACTTAAAAAAACATTTTTTTACTCCGTAATTTTTTGTAAATTAAACCTTTACTTGCCGCCTTTGTAATTGCAACTATCATTTAATTCATTACATGAGTGACAAGCGGTTGCATCGCCCTTTAAATTCATATACATTTTTATATATTTAATGTCAGCAGCTCATTTTCATTATCATATGCAGAGAAAATTAAACTGGAAATTTGAATGAAATTTAAAACCATAAATTATTGACCGCAAAACCAATAACGGTAGTTAACAACAAGCAAGTGATACATATATATATTAAATAGCATACACATTACACCGTACAAGCCTTTTAAACGATTTAGCGCTTCACAGCTGCATATCATATTCGAAAAATATATATATACGAGTTCCATTGAGGGCGATCTGTTTATGTGGCTATGAGTTATGCATATGTGAATATGTATATGTCTTTTTGTCATTTTGCTCGCATTGTGCGCCGCCTCACAGTACGTTTCGTTACACCATTTATAACAGTTTGTTTGTGCGCTCTCACCTAAATAATAACAATAAAATTAAACCAGCATAGAATTATTGTTACAATAATGCATATCTATATATTACTGTTATTGACACGTTGTGTTTTATGTTTATGTTTCATTCACTTTGTAATATCTGTATTTACAATTTATACTGTATATGTTAGCATGTCCATTATTTCGCAGGTTGATTTTTTTTTTTGCGAACGCATCCTGTAGTTTCAGTTTTGGTCTAAAAGAAGGATACAACATAAAAAAGTCTTTATTTTGAATTTAAATCGTGCCTGAATACTTTCATCAAATAGCTTCTTCTATATGATATTTTTTTACCAAAAAGTTTTTCATCTCCAAAGCAAATGAACCTACACTGTTTAAATAGAAATATTCTAATTGCTCTACAAAAAATAATAATTTTTTTCCCCTAAAAATAGTCCTTTAAAAGTTGTACTGCATTCATATAGTACACCATGTCGTATGAGCAATGCAAAATGTGTTAAATCATTTGGAAGGATGCTTATTGCTCTTGATATATTTATAACTTTTGAAGGGTTGTTTTGAAAAAAACACTGCGACCTTTTTTATTGGTCGAAAAAATTTGTACTAGATTATTAGTTTTTTAATATTACAGATTTATTTGTTTAAGGGATTACACGGGTTTCAGTTTCCTCGCGTAAAAAACAGCCTTTTTCAACAATTTTTTTCTCATATAAAGATTTAAATATTTTGTTAGAATTTTTTATTGGTACTACACACATTATTAACAAAGAAATTCTGAAATTTTGGAAAAAAAAAAAATATTTTAAACTCGGTCTCTGCAACGCCATTTCTGGTGACCCTTCGGAAGAAAGATGTGCCCATGTTGGCAGGATAACTCCTTACAGGATCATCTAAAGTGGAAAAATACGTGTTTTAGTTAAAACCTTAACATACAACTTGAACGAACGTAAAAAACCTGATAATTTAAATTTTGGCAGACATTTTTACAAAAAAGAATTAAAATTTCATTGAAATTTTTGTTTTCGAATATTTGTAATTCAATAAGAATCCTTCCTCCAAAACTTTAAGATTTGTATCTCAAAGACCTGTGTAAAATTTCAAGAAGATCGGTTGAGTAGTTCTCGAGAAATCTTGCCAATCGACATCACAAACACGAGAAAAACGCGTTTAAAGACGGCGCACTGAGACTTGCTGGCCTCGAGCGTACAAGTTCTCCATCCTGTATCTCCAACACTATTACTCGGATCAACTTAAAAATTTAGAACAATATTCTAGAAGTTGTAAAATCCTACATGACAAAAAAAAAATCGATTTTTGGAACCCGTAACCCATGTGACCCTTAAAGCATAATTCAAAAAATGTCATGCCAAATACATGGAAAAGAAACACAGTTTAGACACGGTTTAAATTTAATATATGTATATGTTTGGTATATGTTTATGGTTTTTTTGCGTTGGATAATTTGTTAAGGCAAAAAATCAACTTGAGAACTAACGGACATCCTAATATACAACGTATTTATTCTTTTATATACTTTGCATATTTTGTTAATTTCGTTTTCAGTTTATTAAATATATTTATTATTTTTTCGTTGTCATACCTTTCTTTTACTTTTATTATAAAACACCAATAAACCAACAAAAACAACCGTTCACCACCAACAACAACAACGCATATAAAATCACAATCGCAAAAATGTAAATAATTGCATATGTGTTTATGCTATGCGTAGGCTTAAACGAAGACGGCTCTTTTATTGGCCAATATGGACGTAAAGGACTTTGATTGCAATCACTTTAAGTTTAAACCATTTATGTATTCGCAACCGTCGTCTCGACACAATCATGACATAAAGAGCGCCCAGTAACATTTACGGCCACGATAACAGCAAAATTAGCTACCAACCAACAACAACAACAAGTTTTGATTACTGCCAAACAGAACGCAGCTAGCAGCAAAACATAAAAGAAATAAAAATAAGCAAATTTTTTTTTAAATCAAAACGATGCAGCTCTGAATCTCTCTCAACAAATTAAGTACGAGAAAGGAAATAAACCGAAACAGTTATTTTTTGTATAATACTAAAACAAACTAAACTACTGAATTGCAAACGCGAAACCGTTATTTAATTTTATGGCAATAAGTATACATATAAATATATAAATAAATAATAAACTCATCCACACACGCACACATAGCCACATAAAGCGCTTAGGCGGATGACAATGAAAGCAGCACCGAGTAAAAAAGCTGTGTGCGTCTAGGCGTAGACATATTTGAAACTCTCTCTCTTGTATTTTTTTAACTATATGTAGTTTAAAGTGTGTTTTATAAAATATTAAAATGTAAAATCTTATAATTGCTTTTATACCGTACAACAATATTTTTATTTATTTTTATATTCTTTTCATGAAAATGTAGTATGTGTTGATTTAATATTATTTTTTATTTTAAATTTCTGTGTTTAGTTTTTAGTTAACATATTTGTGTACTCTTTCATTTATATTTTTGTACTCTCTCTCTCTCTTTTATATATAAAGTTAGTGTTTTTAATGCGTAATTTTAGCAATAGTGTTAAAGTTAATGAAGAAAACAAACAATCGAATCGTTTTGTAATAATAATGTAAATTAAACAACAACAATAAGAAGAGTAAAGAAGATCTTTTTTTTTAAAAATAAGCTATTTGTGTACCTATCATTTTCGTATTAAACAAAACACTTAAAATGAATGAATTTAATAATAAATAAATGAAAAACGAAAATGTGTAACACATGGAAAAACAACAATACGCTTTTTTTGTTGCAACCATATATAGGTTGTCTATTGGTAGGGACCTGACGGTTAGATCAACTTAACTTTAGAGAAAAGTCTATGGTAAAATATGCAAAAATAGCGCTTACATAACCTTACACATTTCGTATAATATCAGATATATGTATGTATATATAACTTTATGAAGAGTTTCATAAATATTTTTTTTTATTATTTTTGTAGGTTAGAATATCAGAGTACCTATCACTTTGGGATTATATTTTTTGAAAAAATATGACTTATGTCATTAATTAATAAAATTACAAGTTTTAATTGGACGATTTTAGACAATTTTAGCTACTTCGGATATTTAAAAGTATTATTTTAAAATTTCCATTTTATTTTTTAGCAACATATTAATTTTGATTTCGTACCGCTAAAATAATTTTGCACTTTCGTTTTAATGTTGTAAATGAACAGAAATACGTAAATAAGGTAAGCATTTTAATTTCATAGATTTTATTATTATTGGTGTAGATTCGAAAATTTACATGGCATGACTTGGAGAATATTGTTTAGTATTTGTTTATTTATTTACATTTTAATTGTTTGAATTGAAATAATTAATGTATTGTTTTTTTATTTTACCAAGA
>NW_017534808.1:335616-341792 GCF_001853355.1 Bactrocera latifrons
TGTTATTACCTTTTAATTTTTTATTAATTGCGTTTTTTTATTATTATATTTTTTGTTATTTTTCTGTAAACTCATTTTGGTCAGACACATTTCTGTTATAACAATTTTGGCTGAAGGGGTTTTTATGTTTTATTAATTACCATCACTATTTATTTTTAATTGTTTTGATTTTTTGTTCTTAGTTTTTACTACGTCATAGCTGAAATTACATCAGTATTGTGTAGTTTCCCTAAATTTGTTACACTAACAATAACAAAATCCATTCTTATAACCGCGATTAATTATTAAAAAGCATTATATACAAAATTGAAGGAATTGTGTTATCATTAAATAAAAAAAAAGAAAACAGATAATAATAATAATAATAAAAAGAAAAGCAAAAATAATAATTTTAACAAACACAACATCACCGTGACAATGCAAAAGTCGCAAACTAATTTCTGTCATCACCTATTTTTGGTCGTGGGTAACTGATTTTTAGGTTGAAAGCTTAACAAAACAACTCTCCGCACTTTCATGCTTTAACTTAACCAATTCTTACACACACACACACATGCATATAAAAGGACTAACTTCACTCCCTTCCATCTCACTTTGCAGCTCAATTCACCGAGGATGGTTCCTTCATTGGTCAGTATGTGCCGGGCAAGCTGCAACCGCCCGTCAGTCCACAGCCCATAAACAACACGCCAGCAGCACATCAGTCGCCAACCGCGCCGCCAGCGCCCACACAAGCCGCCACTTCCTCAAATACACCTGCAGTCGCCACCTATGTTTAGGAGCAAAAGACGCAGGAGCAACTACAAAATATGCAGCAACAGCAGCAACCGTAAAGGCAAAACGGCAGCAACCAAAGTGCAAGTGAATGAAATTGTAGATCGAACGAGCAGCGAAATTTGAATGCGCGACGAGGCTAGAGGTGTATAATTTGTAGTGATTTCAATTAGGTAAGCGAGTTATAAAGTGAAATGACTTTGATAAGCAATGACCAATTATCAAATGCTCATTTCACCTACGTGTTTGTAGTAGAAATAGCTTTGAGTCGTAGTTTGTGTATTGTCTTAAGTGAAATTTATACGATTGTTTATTGTCGGAAAATTTAGAAAGTGGAACATGAAAATACGCGAATCGAAGGGTGTAAGAAAAAAATATACGATTTTTAATGCAAGTAACACGAAGGAATACAGAAACTACTTTTTATGCTGAAGTGAAAGTAATGCTTTACTAAGCAACTGAGTGGAATTTGCAAAGCAAGAGTTTTAATTTAATTTTGCATCGTCTAATAATATGGATATATATATGTATGTATGTACATATATAGAGTTTATAGTGCTGCATTTGTGAATTTTTAATACATACATACATGCGATGTTTTAGCTATTATATGATTTAAATGATTTATATAAAAGATGTAAAATTATTTTAACCACTTATTGCTATTAAGGATTGCATATTTCATTTTTTTTTTAATTTTGAAAATTTTTTCAAATATTTTATCTTTAAAAATTTGAAGTGTATACAAAAAAAAAAAATATAAATTTTTTGAAATTCATAAGTAGATATAACCTCACTTATGCATTTAACCTTGTTATTTTAACTTTTTTTCCTAAAAAAAAAATGCAGCACTACAAGCATTATATGTAGGTATAATATTAAGCGGCGAAAGCAACATTAGCATTTATTTACTAAAAGAAAACATAATACACCCACACCACACTAAATCAAATGTACTATTTATTATTAAATATATTGGTAATTGTAGCTTGTTTAAGCCAATATTTGCGTTAGATTGTTATTATTAATAATAATAGCAGCTGTAGATTAAACAAAATACTAACAAACAATTTTCAGTTCAAGTAATTTACGCAAGCGCGAAAAAAAACGCTTGAATAAAGTATTCAAAGTCCCTCTGAATTTTTAATTTCAAGCCAAATAATTAAATAATGCATTTTGAAAAAGAAAAAAAAAACTTTATTTGTGTTGCATTGCAAAAAATTAAATTACTTTGGCAAGCCTTATACGTTGAGCTTACATGAAAAAAATACAAATATTTGTGGAAAATTATTACCATTTTGATTTACGCAAAGCCTTTAGATGTAATATACGCCAGTAAGTACGTGCGTGTGAACTGTTACATACAAATTAAACGAATCTCAATGTGTGTATGGTAAGAAAAAGATATAAAAACAATATACATGTATGAAAAAATAAAAACAATACAATAAAAACGTATATATAAAAAAACTCTATTTAAAAAAATAAAAAAAATATATATAAAAAAAATAATAAAAAATTAAAAATCCAAAGAAATGTGCTATGTGGTTGGATTTTGGCGAATTTCCACATATTTCAAAATATTTTTAACTACCACTACCGTCATTTCAATTGAAAACCATACAAAACAGTAAGGGAATTTTGCTAGATATCAAAATGAGCACACATTGCAAAAGCTTATTGTTGTTGTGAATATCATTTGCGCTGCCAGTGTTTGTAATATTAAACAAAAACATATACGAAATAGTAACTTATGCTAAAATTTATACATACATATATTTTTCATTAGTGTAAAAGTGTTACTTTTTACACATCGAATAAACATATATATACATATATACAAACATAAATTTACAAAATTAAATGTCGAAATGCTGTACACAAGTAAAAAATTTAGTTAAAGTTTAATATTAGCACTTTGTTGCTTGGTTTCTTCATATAACTGTAACAATAGTTTGCTGCAAAAATATAAAAAAAAAATTTGTTTTATATTCCTTTAACTGTTGACACTAATAAAATTCAGTTTTATGTTCAAAATGCTATAACTAAAATGCCATATAAAAAAAAATACGCCTTAAATTTCTAATCTCAAAGCTCTTTTCAGTCAAAATAGTCAGTAAAAATAGTAAATTTACAACTTTAAGTAATATTAACCACTAAAATACACTTTTTTTTTGTTTTTTTTTAATTATTGCATATCTTTTTCAATTTACTAATTAATTACAACAGTCTTGCATTGCTGTCCTTATGGCACTTATCTCAGCTATTAACACAATGCAATCAATAAACAAAGCAAAAAAATATAAATATATGTAATAACATAAATACATATTAATTTAACAAATGTTTTATTGCTGTAAGGAAAATAGGTTGATGCAATTTAGATTTAAATAAATATATTTACAATTAATTTTCATTTTTTAACACGTCCATAGTTTGTAAACACTAAAAGAGAAAATGCATTTTTTAACTTAATATAAATACGTATACATAAGTAAAAATGTAAAATATTTTATTTATTTATTTATTTTTTTTTTTCAAATCAAAAATAATAGTTTAAGCTTGCTAGAAAATTTGTAAAAAGCTGCTTGAAACACAAATAAAAGAAAATGCGACAAACTTTACCGTTACAAACAAGCAGCAATAAGTAGCAACTCAATTATCAAACATACTACGTGAAATACATTTGGTCAGCAAACTTTTAAAAGGCACTGTGCTCGCATAGCGCTAACACATTTTATTTTTACAAATAAAAAAAGTTACGCGTACAATATAATAAAAAAAACCAAATTACGAACAATTTTATATACATTTCCCTAAGTAAAAACTTAAATCTTTAAAATATGTATGCGTAAGTGTAATTAAAGAGAAGTAGCACCTTTAATTTTTTTTTTTTTTGTTCTTCCTGTCATCAGCCCATCCAGTGATTCGATTAAATTCCGTTCTATCCACACTTAAACTAATTAATTAATTAAATGTTAAATTTATTATCATTAATTATTATATTACATAAATATACATATATAAAATTGATATATAGGTACTGCAATGAATAATGAAATCTTTAATAATAAAACACAAAAAAATAAAAACCAAAAAATTTGTTTTAATTTTAAATATGTATAAATCTAATCAGCAACAATATAAATTGGTTCATTTATGGGATGATTTGTTGAATTGGTGTTATATACGGTGATTATTTGTATATTTGTAAATGTTGCTTACGAAGCATTGTGGTAATTACATTTTAATAAAGGTAATTAGCTCAATTTATTAATTCATTATTTTAAGTGTAAAATATATTTTGTTAATAATATTTTAAAACAAAAAAATTTGCAGCATTTCTTTTTTGATTCTTCAGTTTTATTTTTATAATCTGAATACAACATTTTTTTGGCTAAAATTTTACATAAAAACGTCACAAACTTTTAGTTACAACCGGGCTGCAAAAAAAACATCTTTTTTTTAATTTTTTTTGTATTTTTTGAACTAGACATTGTGAAATTAATTTATATTAATAGTTGATTTTTGGCTTCAGAGTGCCAGGTAGGTTGAAATCGTAGATGTGTGCCAATTTCTTAAGACCTCACTGCATCAACTACTATTTTTTGGAAATTTTTGAATAAATAATATATTATATTTTGTGCCTTAACCCCAAACATCTTAGCTCAAAAATTAAATCTTCAATTTTATATAGGAATTTAAAAATTTAAAAGTTAATTTTTAATCCCTATAAACGTGCTACATCTGGATTAAAATTTTAATTTTCATCTTTTAATCCCCAAATTAGAATTAATAAGTGTAATTTTTACTCCAAAAAAGTTTGCATTAAAAAATTCGCAAGCCTGATTATAAGATTTTTAAACAAAATTTTAACTTAGAGCGTTGAATAAGAAACCTTTAAACTCAAAACTAAAATAAAACAAAAAAATCAATAAATTCACCTGCACCCTTGCACCCGCATAACCCATCGAGATGAAAGTACGCAATTTATAAAATAAAATAAAACTAACACAAACACACAAAAGTATATATCAATAACTACAATAGCGGTCTGTGAATGCGTAATATATACATACATTATTATGTATTTCTGCTAGCTATATATATATATTAACTTTTTAACATAAAAAAAAGAAATAAATAAACAAAATATGCTAAGATGTGATACAAGCCGTTGCAAATCACGTGGCAATTAAGTTGTCCAATAATTAATTTATTTAATTAAATAAATATTAACTTTCTTAAAAACAAACGAGTAAGTATTTTCAGCAAATTTATTAATCAAACTTGTTTGGGAATGTTTGTGGATCATCTCTTACTTTTATATGCGCCTAAAAATGTATTTAAATAAAATTAAACACAACGATTACTCAAAAGAGTAATTAAATATCTAATAGCAATTAACGTTAACTATCAATTAAATAATAAGTACAGCTGTTATGCTTACAAAAACTATATAATATTTAACAGAAGTCGTAATGTTTTAACACTAATTGTTTACTAAACCTAACTAAAATTATTTGAGTATACAAAAACAAAAATTATTCTAAAATGAAGTTTCTAACACTGCCGATTTGCGCAACGCGTACATCCAAAGTTATTAGAAATACTTAAAATAAATAATTTAATAATGTAATAAAATATTATAACACAATATTTAAACAAAATAAGTATAAGTTGAAAAGAAAAAGACCAACCTGCTTGTTATCATTTTGATGGCGGACACGCACACATGCCAATGCGGTTATAACATGTTCTCCTGACGCTAATTATGCCTAGTATTGCAAGGATTGAATAATCTTGATAACAATGCTCCCGGAAACAGAAACTTGTATAACATCACATTTATATTTTTAAGAGCAAGAACCAGAGAAGGCAGTATGTACTGAGCAGGACCGCTATGTCATACATAATTATTCTATACCTACTAGGTGGCTTATTACTGTGAACACCACTTTCGAGCGATCGTTTAACTAATAACTCTCTCGAAAACCACAAAATATAACTTATTAGGGTTTATATATTTTTTCTTTAAAATCAGCCAAGGACTAATGACATTAAAAACCCTTAAATCGTTCATGATCAAAAAAAGTAAACTGTTCCAATTAATTAAAGATTACTAAATAAATTAGTAATAACAAAAAAAAAAAAGTGTTTTTGTATTTAAATTTCTTATTTATACTTCTTAAACATTTATTTGTACACAAATAACTCAAAGTCAGCAATTCAATTAAGGACTGCACTTAATAAAATACAAATCAAATACAAAAAATAAAAACTAAAATATTTTGGCTGAGTATACATACATATTTATGGATAAACTATATGCATTTGCATATTTAATAATTGTGAAGGCTCGCATTATAACATTTATAATAAAAATTTATAAAATAATTGAT